>NC_082626.1:772516-1036846 GCF_030936135.1 Gavia stellata
TGTGCAGGTATGAGCCCTGCCCCCCCAAAAAAAAGCAAAGCCAAACCCCAACACTTGAAATCGTGCATCGCTGCCGGGGGGGGGAAAAAAAGAGCAAGTTTTACATGCGGAGCCACTGTTGGGTTTGTGTCCGGCAGCCAGAGCCGGCTGGCAGGCGGCTGCTCCACCCTCCCTGCTGCCTGCACCAGCTCTGCCCGTCTCTGCCCCAGCCGCAGGTGCCCCGATCAAGTTTGGGTCGATTGAGTCAAGTTCAAGGCTGTCTCCGCTGCAACCTCAGCGCAGTATTTGAAGCCAAACTCTTCTATTTTGAGCCTGTAGCTGTATCCTGGGATGGTGGGAGAAGGCAAGCAGCATCAAATCCGCTCCCTGGTAGGAAAAGTTCAACCAGCTTCGCTTTAGCTCTAACAAGTGGAGGATTTAATGAGTATTTGTTTTGTTAGAAGGAAGGAAAGGTGAAGGCTCCCTGGCTGTGCACATCCAAACCTGCCTCTGGCAGTTTTCCTGCAAGCCCCCTGGAAACAGGGATGAAGGAAGTGGTTAAATCCACGCTTTCAGGTTTTTTTGCTGCATCTAAAGCTCAGGGCAATTTTTTTTTAATAGAAAAACATACTTTATTGCTTATTAACAATGAAAAGATTCTTTACAACATGTCACAGTTGAAGACAGATGCTTTTTTTTTTTTTTCCTCTTCACTTAAATTCATGTCACCGCTATAAATCCAGATTGGTCCGCCACTCTCACCCGGCTTATCTCCACCACCCTCGCTCCCTCCCAGCCCGGCCCCAAGGCCGCAGGGATGCCAAGGGCTCAGTGCCCACCGGGAAGCACTTCCCTGGAGCCTTGGTGAAGTGTTTCCTGCTGGAAAACCAGCAGCAGCACCAGTGGGAGCTGTAGCTGCCCCGAGCTTTGTGTCTTAAATTTGGTGGAGAGCTGGAAGAGAGCAGGAAGAGATGCTTCTCAACAGCTCAGTCAGGTAACGGCTTGGCTCAGGGCCTTTCCTGCGGCACTGAGGGAAGAGACTGGCCGGCCACGGGGTGACTGTAGCCCCTGGAACACGGTAGAAGCCAAGCTCGCAGCATCAGACTTGGGCATCGCCCCCCCCTGCAGCCGTCACACATGTGCCACGTTACATTTCTGTTCCGTGTCCATCTGCCGCTGTACTTTTCAAGTGACCGGGAGAACTGGAAGCCACTGTACTCGGCTTCATAACTGTTACTATTAAACAATCACCTCTCGAGAAGAAACTTTACCCTCACAAAGGGAAAGTCAGCACCAAGCCTGCAGCCAAGAGGAATCTGGTGGGAGCACGGGTGGGCTCACAGCAGCCGCCCTCGGCACTCGATAGCCCCGCAGCAGCACAGCAGCTCTTTGCCTTCCACGCTACCCACTTCGTAGTTGTAATCCCACGTCAGCTCTGTGCCGGCTCGTATCCTCCTGCGAAGTTAAAAAAAAAAAAGCACAGGCTGGGAGAAGCAGCCATTCCGAAAAGGAGGATAAGCTGGACCTCCCGCTAGCAGAGAGCGACGCTTACATGTGACCTCTCTGGCCAGGGCGGCACAGCCCAGCTTCCCCTGGGGCAAGGGTGTGAAGCAGCCAGCGCAGCTGCCTTTGGCTCCACAGCGAGCAAAGGGACAAAGTTCCCTGACGAATCACTCCCGTGGGGCTTCGCAGGGAGACGCTGCGCTTGCGGTGCTCAAGAGGCACGTGGCAGGGCTTCACCACCGCCCGGTGCTGCCTGCAAGGTTTGCGACTCAAGCAAGCTGGGCAGCCGGCTTAACTCTCCCCTCTGGAAAGGTCTAAACCTGATGCAAATCGCACCAGAATCTCCAGTGCAGAGGAGAGGTCCTCACCTCACTCATCTCTGAGCTTCTCCCCGCTCAGGCTGGCGTGAAACCGGAGGCAGCGGCGACCAGGAGTAGGAAACACCCAGCCCACGCTGGTCGCGCAGCCCCGGCCGAGGAGCTGGGTCCCAGCCCCGTGAACTGGCAGCCCTTCCCCAAGCGCGCCGCGACTCACTTGCTGGCGAAGAAGGCGACCCAGGGGAAGCGGAGGTCGTGCGTGTCCACAAAAACGTTCTGCACGAAGAGGTTGGGACTGCAGCTATGCTGTACAGGGAGCAGAGACAAACGCAGTGAGCAAGTTCCTGCGTCGGGAGGGATGCGAACCAGCCAGCAGTAAACACAAGCCTTTATAAACAAGCAGCATTCCCGATTTGTCCGCTGCACCCAGCGTAGGCCTGCTGAAACAGGACACACTCCCTCCCCTGCCTGCACAACCAGGGATGAGTCATAAGCTCCACGCTCACAAAGGTAACGGTCGCTGGAAGGACTGACTTAGCCGTCCTGCTTACCACGCGTCACGGGGCCGGAGCAGCTGCCCTGTTTCACTTGTGGGGGGTGGATCACCCTCCTAGTCATGCTTTTTTCCCCACTTTTTTTACTGTATTTATCTAGTCTTAGGGTTAGGGTTAGGGGTTAGGGTTAGGCCCACTGAAAGGACAGGTCACCCCAAATACGTCCCTTTCCCTCCTCAGCTGCAGGGGACATTCCCCCTCCCTCCCCTGCCAAGGGCAGTGACTCACGTTGAGGTACCGGCCCAGGTTCCCTTCCAGCTTGGCGTCGATGATATAACAGGACTCCTCTCCGTCGTAGAACTGGCGGGTGGTTCTGCGGACGGGCGCGCTCTCGCCCTTGTCGGCTGCTGCCATGTTGGTTGACTTGATGGCGATCCCGTGAGTGGATTTCAGGGCAAAGCCTCGGGTGGATTTCACTGCCACCTGCCTCTTAACAGGACCTGCCACAAGAGAGGAGCGAGCACTGCCGCCTTCTCGCTCCGTCTTCCAGAAGAGGAACCCCACAGTAGTGCTGCTGCCCCAAGACGCTCTCCTCTTTCACACAGGGGTAATAAACCCCTCAGGGACACAGCTCTAGGTCTAAAATACCACCCTGGGATGGCTCCTGGGAATCTCCCAGCTCTCCGCTCGACCCAGCGGAGCCTGGAGACCCACCGTAAGCCTCACACAGTTGCTTTTTCTTAGCTATCCACAAACATCTAGTACTTGAGGACTGGGTTTTGCAGTTATGTCTCAAACAGCATGTGGGGAAGCTTCAGACCTCGGTCGTTAGACAAAGCTCAGAAGGCGCCTGGAGCAGGATGCACCATGCTCACAGCTGCTATGTCCTCATCAGCCCTTCCTGGTAGTTTCTGGCCAAAATTTCTTGCTGTACCTCTCTACTTTCCGGGCTCAGCCCTTGTTCCTCCCCCAGCAGCTGTCCTCACCTGACCCAGACGAGGGGTTTTTCTTGTCGTCCCCTTCCTCCTCCTCAGAGCCCGAGGAAATGGTCTGGATGTCGTCGCTGTCGTTGGTGGTGCCCTGGGCCTGTCCTGCCACCGCCTGCCCGTTCTCCCCCTCGCTGTCCGTGCTGCTCGACAGGGTCAGCACGTCCTGCAGAAAGGCATCAAGAGCTCCTGAGCGCAGCCTGGGTTAGGGGAGAGCATCGCTCCAGCGCTTCCCAAGCGACCTTCAGGGCTCCCTTTTTCCCCAGCAGTATTTTGCTCTCTGCTAGCAGAGGACCTCTGTGCTCTGGGAAGCCCTTCTGAAGGGGATCAGATGCGGACACCGCGATCAGAGCTGGAACGGGACAGAAACCCCATCTCACAGGCCAACGTTTGAAACAGCAGTGGGGTTTCAGGGGGCTGGTTCGTCCTGCAGCACCCAGACTGCCAGAGACTCATGAGCCTGCACCATTAGGTGCTCTGAGTTCTGCAAGGAAGGGAGAAGACCCCAAAACCCAGAGACCGTCCCCCAGGTTGGCTTCCTAGAGGTGGCCCTGCTGAGCAATGGGTCCCTGGAGTGCTGGGTATGCAAAGGTGCTACATCCCATTACAACACGTGGCCCAACACTACGCTGTCCTCTCTTTTTGGGCTTTCAGAACCATGAAAGAACCCCACTGTCTGAAGGAAATCAACTGCCCCCCAAGGAAACCACAACTACAAACCACAAGCCCTGCGTTGGTGCTCAACTGGGAATGAAAGTGGCATAAACCAACCCAAAGTAAGGTTCAAGGTCTTCATCAAACCAGTCTGGAGTTGAGGCAGAGCCAGGCCCACCCCTTCCAGCCCATGCCTGAAGCATCACCGCTTACATCCGTGGTGGGCTGCGGGGCGAGAGAATGCCGTCTGCTCTGCAGCAGGGCGGTCTTGCTCGTCGGCCTCCGGATCCCCTCCAGTTTGGGAGGGCTCGGGTTGTAGCCGTACATCCTTCCCAAGTCGCTTAGCCTGTGGGGCGAGGACAAGAGCGGGTCATGCTTGTGTCTCCAGGGAGATTGTCTGCGGGCCAGGCAGAGACGCAGCAGCTGAGGAAAGCCGGGAGCTGGAGAAGAATGCCACCTCCAAGCCCAAACCCTCCCAACCTCTCAGCTGACGCTGGCGGTGGCGTTAATAGAGTTAGTGGGCAGCCCTAGAGTTGCAGCAATTCATTCAGAGTGATATTTGGAAATAAAAAGCAGGAAAATACAATTTAAGGAACCTTACCCGGGAATTTTGGTTGGATCTTCAGGTTCCTGCAATGGGGAGAAGTACAGAAGATTAAAATCCCTCCTTTTTGGAGCACTCTTCAGCCCTTCTGAGGACACCCTCCCCGAACACCGGCCCAGGTGTGAGAAGCCGGCTGTCCCCACCGCTTAGTGTGACACCCAGTCCAGGGCGTGCTCCAGAAGGGCCAAGTGATGACCACAGGCCACCCGCCCTCCGCATCCCACACAGCGGGTCTCCGAGTCCCCTCTCCAGAGCAGGGGGTGGGCAGAGACCACCACCACCACCACCTCCCTGTTGACCCCAGCCCTGTCTGAACACCCTCCACACCACCTCAGGTACTCGGGCAGGCGGTGGCTCCCTCCCTCAGAGCTGCACAAGCGCGTAGCACCCAGGGCAGGAGGAATGCTCAGCTCAGCTCACATTGAGCGACTTCTTTGTAGCCTCCTGTGCCACAACTCCCCCAGGAAGGAGAAAGGCACCTCCCTATCCCACCGCAGTGGGCCAAGTAAGTGGGGCAAGGAGACAGACACCAAGCAGCACCACAGTCCACCTAGTTGTGTTGTATAGGTTAGAGAAGCCATTTGAGCGAGAGCCCAGCTGAGGCACGTCTCTGCATCTCAGGTTCCTCGTCCACGCCCCCAGGGCAGGGGGCAATACTCATCTCCCAGTCCCACAGCCCTCCCTTACATCTTTCTTCGATGCCTTTGACTCTCCGTCCAGGTCGCCCAGGGCAGAAGTAGAGGCTTTCTCTCTCTCACCAGCGAGCTCCGTTTTGCTGGGCTTGGCCTCGCCACCTTCGCTCATCTTGAAGGAGGAGGCGCTGTCATTGTCCTGGAAGCCGTCAGACATGCTGTTGGAGCTCAGCCACGAGGCCACTTTGTTCTTGGAGGTCTCTTCCGACACTGGCAGCTTACAGGAGGCAGCCACCGCCACCTCATCGTGGCTGATTTGCCGGGTGAGCCCTGAGTCCTTGGAGGCTGTCTCCGACAGCCCATTCTCCTTCTGGCCCCGGGTCTGCCGTCGCGTGGCATAGCTGCGCCATACTGAGCTCGTGCTGAAGTCCTCGTCCTTGCAGAAGTTGTCGTCAGAGCTGTCCTCGTTGGACTCCTCCTGCTCCTCAGTGCCTGTGTTTTCCTCCTCTTCATCCTTGAGGTCCACGCCGCTGCTGTCCGAAGAGCATTTTGCGTCGCTCTCGTAGCCCTCCTTGAAGTTCTCCACGCTCTCAATGTGATCCAGGTTTGCAAAATACTCGTCACCCATCTCTAACCCCTCTTTGTCGGCAAAGTCATCCGTGAGGATTTTCCCTGGGGGTGGGAAATAGAAAACTAAGCATGAGTTTTCCAGGAATGATATTCCTACCCCATCAATTTTGTCCTCCCCAAAGGCTCACTGAGGAGCAAACAGGACTGACTCCACCTTATTCCAAAGCCAGGCTGGGAAAGGACAATATATTACCCTGACACTCGAGGTAATGAAAACCAGCACGTGGCTGATCTGAAGTGGGCTCTTGCTTCCCACAAGGAAATCTCTAAACAGCAAGTCAAACAGGGTGGCTGCCTTTTCCTTTGAAGGGCTGAAGGCGAGGGTGTAGCACAGAGGCAATATTAAGGGCAAGAAACCAGAGCACCAGAGCTCAGGCAATGCCTGTGTTTAGTTTCATTTCAGAATTAACGCAACCACACTGCGCAACTTCTGCATTTTATTGGTTTGTGCCAACATCCCAGCGACTGCTGCGATGTAAACAGGAAGGAGGTACGTGTTGATTCACCCTCAGTGTGCAGAAACAGCTCTGGGGACCCGAGCACTTCTCCTGGCACCGCAGCCACACTGGTTTCTGCAGCATCGTGGTTCAGAGTTGGGCAAGGGAGGGGCATCAATCAGGAAATCAAAGTGCCGCAAGTTCATCATTTAAGTTTTCACTTTCCTGCCCCCTTAACAAGCACAGGAAGAGCTTCACCTCTGTTCTGCTCGGTTCTGCGTTTTGTGACAAACAAAGCCTAGATCTCAGGCCTGACACAAGCTTGACACAACCAGATCTTTTCAGATACTCATTCTCCCCCCTCCTTAACCAAAACAAAGCAGATTCATATCTGAATCCATGTGACCACTGGGAAGAGCACTGGCTCAACAAAGCCTTTTCATTCACAGCACCTGTTTCAAAACTAAGAGGCTTCTACCTGCTTGTTCAGCAGGGTGAGATCCTACCTGCGTAGATGCAGACAAAAGAGCCTTTAGCAATATCATCAAGGCAGCGAATGCCCCAGCCTTTGTTCTGCGTCTTGAATAACTGCAGTCGGACCTGGAGCCCGTGTTGGACCAAGCGATTGGTGCACATGTTAATGTTGCACTTGCACCTCTTGTTACACTCATAAACTCTGAAAGAGAGGAGAACAGTGACATCTTCCTTGATAAAGCAATATCCCAAGTCTTGGTGTGGTACCAGGAATGATGCAAAGGGACTTGCAGCAGCGGCTTAAAGCTCAGCAGAGTAGGGAGAGTGTAGTTGCCAGGTACTACGGTAATGCATAGAGATCCCAGGCCACCCATTAGCAGATGACTCAAGAGCAGAGGCAGGTTTTCAGTATGTGCACTTAGCTCTGGGAAATACTGCTTCTCTGACAGCATCGGAGGCCAAGTTTCTGGGGCTGGTATTCGGGAGGGAAGAAGACGCAGCTCTACTCACCCTGTCGGGAGGCATTCTTCCAGCCTTTTGTGCTGGTAGCCTGAATTAGGGTTGATCTGCCCACCTGGGGTGCAGCCAGTCGCTTGGACTGTCAGCTGGTGACAGGCACATTTCGATCTAGAGAGACAGACAGAAAAACCCACCCATACCCCAGAGGTTAGTTTTACACACAGGTTTTGCAGAAAGGAAAAGAAATCACATCTTTCTGCATGCGTATATACAGAGACAGGCACACAGGGCTTGACGTGGAGTCAAACCTGTGAGCTGTGTGGGCTCAAAGTCCAGAGCAGGTCCACCTTGGGTTGTTATCAGGGCAAGCAGCACAGCCCAGGTGCTGTCCCCCACCCTCCAGGCCCAGCAAGGCACAAGGAGTCACCTACTTGTCTCTGCAGCCGTCTTTGCAGTCGCAGCCCACGAGGAACTCCCAGCTGGTGTTGATGTAAACCCCTTTGCCGGGGATGCGTTCTTTGCTGTAGGCCACCTGCGGAGGCGGGGTGTTATCGATCTCGTTGACACAGGACAGCGGCACGTCCTCCCTGCCCTTGGTAATGTCTGCGATGTAGTAGTAGGGTTTGTAGGGCTGGAACTTGCGATCTACCAGCACATATGGGTCGAGGCAGAACATCTCCAGGAAAAGGAAGTCGCAGTCCGTCTCAAAAAGGTAGCGCTCAATCTCCTGCATGGTTCGCAGGCACAGCCCACACGGCGTCTTGTAGAGGACATGGAAGCCCATCTTGCGGTTAACCCGTCGGCGGGCTGTCATCCGTCGGAAGTCGTAGAGCAGCGGGATGAGCAGGGGGTTCTTGCTGCGGTACTGATCGCTGCGGATGGGACGAACACGGGACAGGCAGGTGTAGCTGCAGACGTGCGGCAGGTAGAAGAGTTTCTCCAGCGGGGCTCGGTAAGAGGGCTCGTTGGGCACACGGTCCATCATGCCGTGGAAGGCCTGTGCTGTGCCGCTGCCTGCCTGGCCGCTGGAGAGCCTGTTACAGGAAAAGGGATACACTGAGCAACCACGGCTTAAGGAAGAGCGGTGCTTTCTCCTCAAACTGCAAAGGGGTTTTAGGCACTTAATTCCTATCAAAGCAGCTGCTAGTTACACACTGGGACACCCGTTGGCCTTGCTGCTTCATCCACAAGCCCCAGTGTCCCCGGTGAGCAAGGCTGGGCAGGCCCCAAAGACAGTGTTACCAGCAGCAGAGAACACAAAAAAACGCCCCAAATCAGAACTAGGGAAGCAGAAACAAGCACAAGCTGGTTGTGGTCTCAGAATTGGGATCAACGGCTTCTGTGCCGTGGATTGATTGCCACAAAGCCACCACTGTGGAAAAGCCACCTGCAGATTTACATTAAAAGCAGCTCCCCCCTGGCCCCAGAAAGCTTGTAGAAACAAGAGTCCTCTAAAAACAAGCAGGGTCAGAGGCTTTGGCCAGGGTCCCACTGGGGTAAGTTCTGGTCAGAACTGATAAGAGACCCTCCAAGCTCAAGCCAACAACAAAACGTTAACAAACAGTTGTCTGGGCAGGAGAACAGGGTAAGAGGAAAACTGGAGAGGCTGGCAAATAAAGGTGTCAGTCCATAACAAAATAAACCTGCACTAAACCAAACAAGCCCCAAATCTGTACCAGCACCCCAAACTCTCACAATGACACGGGGATTTGTAGTAAGTGTGAACAAGCTCTGCTTACCGATGCTGCTGGGCCGCACCCGTCCTTCCCGACGGAGGTGTATCACTTAGGACAGGCGAAGAAGGTGACGACTGCCCAGAGCCCACGGAACCAGGACGGAAGGAAGTGCTTTTCTTGGCCACTTGCTTTCTCGACTGGGCCAGCTGACTGTCAGAGCATCTGCACGAGGGAAGAAGGGAGGCGATTTGCAAGATGCACACGCTCACGCAACCGGTAGGATTTAGACAGACAGGGGCACTCAAAATAACACTCCCCCATGGAAGTCAGCAACAGTGCCCCATCCAAGCGAAACCGAGATTTTTTCCTAGCAAGTGTGAAAATCAGCCCATTTCCGACTATTTGTGCTACAGCGATCCCCCAACAACCCCAACCAAATGCCAGAGCTCAGCTACATTTGAAAGTGACTTCTGACATACTGCTATTTATTTGGAAGTGAGGCATGGGAGTGAGAGGGAATGTAACAAGGATGTCCAAGGCCTTCATTTCAGGAAGCCGGACAAACCAGTACATGAAGAAACTCCTGCAACAGCAGAAACAAGAGTTTACAGAGGCTCAATCAGTGCTGCAGTACTGAGCAGTGGGAGGAACAAGAAGTACAGAGGACTCTTGTTCACACCAAGTAACAAGATAAGATTGTACAAGGGAATGTAATAACATCACTGACTGAAGGGCTCCAAGGGGCTCCCAAACACCTCTGCAGCCCCATGCACAACATCGGGAGGGTGGGAGGGACCTGGAAGACACTACCCTCACCTTCTGAGAAAACAACAGCGGAGGTTTTCAATCCGTTTACACCAATTAAACAGAAAAACACCCCAAATCAGCCACTGGTTTTCCCATAAGTGGAAGAACACAGTTATGTTATCAGGGTAGAAAGGGAGGAGACAGTTAGAGGGGAGGGGGTGACTGTTTCTGCAAACATCTGTCTTAAAAGCAAGGTGTTAACACACATTTCAAAATTCAAGAGCAAGAGGAAAAAAGCTTCTGTCAACAGGCTTTAGAACAGTCAGAAATGGCTGACAGCAGCTCCCTGGCACCGTAGAAGAACCTGAAAGTGAGACTAGAGAGAGAAGATAACCAGGCCTTCCTCAGAGTAAACAAAACACCAGAGTAAAGAAACCATTCTCCCAGTTTTAATAATCTAAACCCAATGTGGTTTTAACCCAACAGTATCCCTCGGGACAGTGGAGACATGGATATAGTACGGTGCCTTCAGTCAACGTTCAAAAACAGTTGTCTTTAAGCAGGTTCACTATTCAATGGCAGGGCAGGGAAACATCTGTAGTGTCTGCTTGTATTAGACCTGAAAACAAGATCCTAAAGTCAAAGCCTCTGTGGGGAGAGGAAAAAGTGCTTCTCATAACCACTGCAAGGCCTGTTAAATGGAAAAGGAGAGCTTTGGCAGCCAACGAGACTGCAGGCTGGCTGATCGCCGCAGTCCAACTTTATCTTCTTCACGCTGTGTCATTGCACTTCCTTCCTTCACCCTCGACAGCTCAGGGTGCCCTAGCATTAGGGCAACATCCCAGCTCTTCCTCTGTTCACAGGTGGGGCCCTAGACTGACGGTGGAGGAGCCAGCGCTGCATTCCTCACGCTGGAGCAGACCTCCTTCAGCATTGGCCTCTCTTCTTGCTTACGTAAGAGATGAGGAACAAGGCTACTATGGCTTCGATTCTCAAATCTTGGTCAGAATGGCACAGGAGGAGCATTTCCAAGTCAGCCCGCACATCCAGGGGCAGAATGGGTCATATTGCACTGGCACTTGGAGAGGAACGCCCTCCCGAGACCGGAGGCTGGGGGCAGGTGGGGTTTCTTACATGCTGCTACACCTAGAGAGCATCTGGTGAATAAAGATTCACTTGCTGCACAGGTTCCTTACAGCTGGGACATCTCCTTTCTCCCTTTTGCCCATGCAACAAGGCACAGTCACAGCAGAAGACATGCTGGCAGGGGGCCAGGCGTCCATAAATTCGGATAGGAAATCCACAGTGGTGACAAAAATGAACCGGGACAGCATCTCTCTCCCCCTGAAAGTTACTGAAGTCCCAGAGCACGTGCTCAGGTACCCTGGTGTTCTCCAACACGCTCCCTTCATCACAAGGCCGAGTTCCTCCTTCATCCAGGCCTCCTTCGGCACTAGCCTGCACCTCCGAGAACGTCCCGCTTGGGCCCCTGGCAGCAGGAGGCACGTGTGCGACTTGGCCGTGGCTGAGCTTTATCAGGCTTGGTCCGTGACCAGCGGGACCAACCACTGATCCCGAGTTCTCAGTGCCTCGTAAGCCATTGAGGTCTGCGAGCAGGTCAGTCCAAGTGGAGGAATACAAGGCAGCCGGGGGCCAGTGCCTGGATCGTGACACGAGGGAGCAATTCAGATTTTCAGAAGAGAAGGAGCAAACGTTCTAACTTGGAAATACATCAAGTGCGAAGCTTTAGCCCTGAGTAAGAACATGGCATTTGGCTCACGGGGTGCTGGGCTATCAGCTCTCCCGCCCCCAATTACTCATCCAGCAGCCTTTATCTATAGTTTACCCCAGAAGCATGACTAAAAACAATTTGTGCAACCAGGAAACAAGCCTAGTCATGGAGGAAACCTGCACCTGAGGATTCCTCTACACAGAAAGGGTGGTGCCTGAAAGAGCTGGAGATGAAACGCAAAGGAGGTAGTGGTGGAAGCAGAGAACTGACTCAAGTACTTACTCCATCTCAGCAGGCTGCGGAGAAATGGACCGTGCAGCCAGCGAGGCTGCCTGCATTTGCTCTAAAGGTTTGTACTGGGTACCGGCTCCCGTTAAATCTTGCGTATATTGTACTACAGGCCCTTTGCTCCTGACAGCACCTAGAGGGGAAGGGGAAAAAGCAAAGTATCAACAGGAAAAGTCGCTACCATCAACCAAAGTTTGTTGCACTAGCCACAAAATATTGATTTAGTCCCTGAAGGCAACCAAACCAGAGGCATTTGCAATTAACACCGGGTCACTGGCTGAGGTCCGAGTCACAGCCAGTCACCCCAAACAGATCCTGGCCACTTCACACAACCGCAGTCTGGTTTTGCTGCATCTTTATGCCAGGAGATAAAGCCCACTGTGAATCTTAAATCTCCACAAGCTCTGCTAAAAAAAACCCCACCAAAACCAAACAAAAACCAAAACAACCCACCCGCCCCCGCCAACCCGCAATTCATTCATTCAAATTCCAGGACACACATTAAAGAAAAAGATGCCACATACCAACGTTGGGACGAGTCCTTGCTTGTCCACTTTGCTTCTTTTCTTGGGTGGAGGCTGTGGAAGTTTTCATGCTGAACATGGGCTCGAGGCGTGTGGAACCCCGGTAAATCCACTCACAGCGTTTGTCATCCTGCAGCAAGGAGAAGGCAACACTCGCAGCACCTACGGCAAGAGCTTCCAGAGGTACAATACAGGCCTGGGAGACAGCAGTGTGCTTTTACGGTGAGCAGAACTGTACGTAAAGGAGGCAAAGCATTGACCTGAAGGCTCCTGAAAGACCACGCAGCCAAGAAAGGACAAATTCATCGTATCTGGGGGAACCCTGAATACAAACCAAATCTAGAAAGAGGCCCAATACCAAGACCCCAAACTTCAAATGCGGCTCTCTTCTTAGCCCAACAACTGACTAACGAGGCACTGTTGGAGAAACCAGACTCCCTCAGGAGACAAGCTAACTCCTCAGCACAAACCGAACCTGCTCTAGGACAGGGAGGTTAAATTTGCAAGTGCACAATGTCTTCCCCAGCCCCAGTGCCTTTGCAGTTATCTAGACAGGAAGGGAGCCAAGCGGGCAGACAGTATGTCTGCTCCCTTTCTGCAATTTGTAGAATTTGAGCGAGCAGAATATGGCAGCTTCTGCCCAGTTTCTCTCCTGCTTCTCAAACCAGCACTTGTATTTGGACAGAAGACATGGCTGGGTGTTTACATCAAGAAAGGGACCAGGACAGAATACCTGCAGAAGATGAATAAGAAACAAAATCTATCTACCACTTTTGAAGTTTCACATGCAAAATGCTTTAAAAGGCTTTTGAAGCTTTTGTCATGCAAATGAGAGTCTCACCTTCACATCAATGCACAGCAGAAACTGGCAGTCTACCTACTAAGCAAAATACCTGCTTGTTCCAGGACCCCGTCTGGCATTCGCAAGGAAACTGGACTTGATCAGCCCAGAGTCAGCCCCCCGCGACTCAAATTTAAGCCCATCTTCCCGCTCTAATGGGAGAAGGGAAATTGCCCTACCAGGAAAAGGATTTTGACCAGACTGCCATCCACTTCTTCCACTCTGGATTTCCACCAGGTCCCTTCCCACTCTGTTTTGATCAGCTGGCCGTTCTTCAGCAGCACCATGGGGCGGTTGGGGTAGGCCGTGATGTACTCCTCAATGAAATCGCGACAGGAAACATCCTCTATGTCTTCCCAGGTCTTTTTCACTGTTCAGAAAGGAAGGGATGGGAGAAAGGGAAGAAGAGGAAAGACTCTTACAAAGCGAATCTTTAATTCTTTTTTAAAGAGACCCCAGATGGATTTTTACATAAGAACAATCAAGGAGCAATCCCGAGTGGCCGAATTTTTGGTGGTAGGGCATCCAGCCATGTTAATGCACCCAGAGTGCAAGGAGTCACACCACTATCTCCTCCAGCTTCATATGTAAAGCAAACATCTACAGGCACAGCACCGGAGGGGACATGCAGTCTGTCCCCTGTCTTTTGAGGCAGGCTTTCATATACCCAAAGGCTCTCCATACCATTTCAGTGTTAGGACACAGGAGAGGCAGAGATGACTCACGTGGCCTGCAGATTGGGTACAGCTCCCACTCCTTGACATATGAAGCGTAGCCATCGTCAAAGAAGATCAGGAACCTGGAGAAGAGCAAAGAGAACAAGCATTGGAAGTTGGAATTGGAAATGCAGCTGAATAAGATGTAGCTCCACATCACATAATGGAAGTGGAGCACCCCTCCTGTTTCTCCTGCCAGTCCCACAGGCCCTCAAATCAGATATGGTGGATGGGGACAGAATGAAGTGATCATTTCTGCCAGATGATGAGCTTTACAGTACTGCCACTTCCCTTGGTTGTTTCAGAACAGCTCTCCCCGAGCCCTGAGCTATCCCTGTGCTCCCAAAGCCGAAAGAGAGGCTGCCCAAAAGACTTCCCAGCAGCATAACACAGCCAGGGCCTCCTCCCTCAGCTCCAGATTCCCTCTGTGCCTTGGCCACAGGAGGTAAAGGAAGAAAAAAGACAGTTTAATTGCTCCTGATCTCTGCAGGAAAAGCTATTTTTGGAGCCTTTGGGACAGAGCAGCAGCAGAGGCTGCACGCCATGACTGGAACCACAGGGAGAGAGCTGGGGGACACCTCTAGGGCTCCACCTGCAGACAGGAGACAGCATGAAAGAGTCCCCAGTGCCCGCGGGGGACCGGGAACTCGGAGGGGGGTACCCACAAGGCTGGATACAGCACCCGCTTAACGGTGCGTGCCTCTGAATAATAACTTCAGGATACGGAGCTGTATAAAGGATGCATTAAGAGAGATCAGCATTACAGCCAGCCTAGCCAGGAGGAGTAAATTTGCAACATGACTAATAAATGCAGTTCATTTTCAGTTATTAAACACCCATCAGATAGGACTTTACACAATTAGGCATTTACGGCAGATCCACATTTGAAACAAACAGGGTGATTATATCCTTTATGAATCTTCTCAGAAAGACCACAAGCCTAAACCACAACATCGAAGAAGCCCTGCCCCTTATTTATACGCGACTGAAAAGGCTGCTTTAGACCTGCTGTTTCTTCTCCTTAAGTGCTCTGGCAAGACTGCTGGCACTAAACGCTTCTAGGGCTCGTATTTCCTAACGCTATGTTTTATGCCTTGAGCAGTGCAGACTTACATTTGTGTGATAATTTGAATGAATTACCAGATATAATTTCTGACTCAGGGACATGAGTAATGGAATGGAAGCTCCACCCAGAGCTTTCAGAGATAAGAAAGACTGAAAGAACAACATTCAGAGCTATGTCCCCGGAAGGGGCAGATAAGAATTTAGCTCCCACAATAGTAAATATACAAATATACCCTTTTTTCTTTTTTTTTTCCCTAGAAAAAAAACCAAGCAAACAAAACCCAAAAAGAAAGAGAGAGCAGTACGTGACTGTGGAGAATTAATACCTGTCTTTATTCTTCACATTTGGGGTTTCAGCCACAATGCCAGCATACAGCCAAACCTGATTCCCATCTTTGTATTTTGCCACAACCCTGCTGCCAACGTAGTGTTTCTCAGGCGAGGGGTGATAGTCATAAGCGATGTGATTGCCAGAAAGCAAACTCTTCCCTTTATTATCAAACTTCACTTTGTACTTCTTTCCAGCACCTGAAAGACATTTCAACACAGCAAGATAAATAAAAGCCACGTGATTTCGTACAAGAAGTCCAACACCATATACCATTCTGATTCAAGTTGAGAACTCATTTGAAAGCCTTTCAGAAATTAATTTGGAAGGTAAAATATTATTGTGGAGATGTGCTGTTTTCACAACTCGTTCCAGGGGGCACTAGGTGCTCTGACACAGGAGGGGACCTGTTCCAAGATCAACATTACCCACCCAAAGCTTAGTGAAAGTCACGAGCACCGAGACACAGCAGCAAGCACGGGACGTACCGACCGTCTGGATTGCAATCAGAGTTCCTTTGTGCCACGTTTTGGTTCTCTTCTTGCCCAGGATCCTCATGCCAACGTTCAGATCACCGTCGTTGCTGAGATCACTCCCAGCTGCTGCAGGGCCAACGGGCTGGACAGTGCCAGGAGTTTCCTGAGCGTTCTGTGCATCTACCCAAGGAACAACAACCAGAAAATGTGTTAGAAACCGCCCATAGATTTACTCTCTTACGTATGCAATTGGAAGAACATCTGTCGGACCTGAGGCAGGAGGTGTTCTTGCTTTTCTTTACCTCAGTCAGCCTAAGTGCCTTGGTTTTACTGCATGGAGTAGTCAGCAAGTGAGGTTTAAGCTTTTACACATTAAAAAGCATTCATGTTATGGAAACTGCACCACTTGTATTTGCTTTCGGAAAGGGCTTAAAGAAAAATAGGAATTTGGAATCAATATATCCTAATGGGTCCTTCCAGTGGGGAAACAGAATAGTTATTTTCTTTTTCAGAAAGAAAACTGACAGGTGTAGGACTCAGACAGGACCAGGGTGCCAGCCCACATCTGTCACCCCAGGAAGCTCTCACACACTCACCTTTTTGTGCATCCTGGGCATTTGTTTTCTTGTTCACGGCATCCATAAATTTCTGAACGTCCTGGGCGGACTTCCGCATTGCAGCCATGGCTTCCCGCAGCTGAAGGGAAGGAAAGAGAAAGAAAGTCTGAAGAACCTTTTCTTTTTTTGCACCAAACACAATGATGTTTTGTTCCAGGAAAACCCCACTGCAGAAGTACACTACAGGTCTTTTCCAACTCACCAGAGTGTGATCCTTTGCAATTCTGGGACTACTATCGCCTGCATTTAAAGAGAAAAGAAGTGGTTTAAAACACCTTAGGGAGGAAAAAATCCATCCTAGTTAAGTCACTAAAAGAAGAGGAAGCAAAGAAAGGCATCCATTCAAAAGCGTTCTCTGGCCCTTCGAGAAATCCACTCAAGCACGGCTTTTAGTAAGCCACCCTTCCTAGACACACAACATGCTGCACAGGCAGCTTCCCCGCAGGGGCAGCATTTGATGGGGACAACAATCAGGCAGGTGGGAAAATGGAAAAGTCCCAGTTTGGGACTCCAGGAACTATAGAATAGTTACGGGCCCCAGCAGACCATGCAAGCTGTGATGTTCCTCACGAGCTAACGGCATTTCCGACCCGATCCTCTCCTGATTACGGACCAGTGTGGCTTATGGCCAACTTTATGATATCCTTATTCTGATCCCCCTCATTCCCATCCTCCTCCAGGACACGCTCAGATCTCCATCCCTTCCCTCAGTCCCATGTGGCATAATGAGATACTGAACTGTGCTTCCAGCCTGAATCGATACTCATAACATCATCGTCGTCCTCATCCGGGATCTCAATCACTTCCGTGGGCTTGGCAGCCAAGTCCTCGTCCTCAGAACTGCTCTCACGATACTGGAGGCCCAGCTTGGAGTACAAATCCTTCACCAATATCTCACATTTATCAATGGCTCTAGGGAAAAAGAGAAGGGCAGAGATATGAGAAGACAAGGTGAGCCCAGCCCTACGCCCCACAGTACTGCAGAAAGAAATAGGAACCAGCCGCTGGGGAGCTGCTAATTAAAAATACAACCATGATGAGGTGAGGGAAGAGTATTCACATGAAGGATTTAAAGCCATAGGGGAATAATTTTAATTATCCCTCAATAACCACACACAAACGAACCGATGCAGAATCACAGCGTCAGTCTACTCCGAAGGGAAATGGGCAGCACTCCAGACATCGGACTCGGCCACTCCATCTCCCTCTCCTCTGACGCCCAACTCTGACAGGCAGCTGCGATTCCAGGCATGCTCACCTCGAAGCGTCATCAAAGAGCCGGTCAACGCGAGCCACCTCTTCTTCCTTCTGTTTCACACACTTCTCCAGCTCCTCCAGCTGCTGCTTCCTCTGCTTCACGCACTCAAACTTTTCCAGCTCTTTGTCAATAATATCCTGGAGCTCCTCCATGGAGATTCCCAGCTCCTCCATCACTTCTTGCTGCAGCTCTTTGATCTCCTGGGAATCCATTTCTGCTGCACCTGACACCACAAGGAGGTGAGAAAAGGCCGGTGAAACCTGACTGCTGTAGCACGCCCTCCCTGAGGCACAGCGCTCACAAGAGCATAAGCTCCATTTTTTGAAAGCTAGTCAGGAAGAAAATGTTATATATGTTGTTAAGACAACATCACAAGGATCCAAAAATTACCAAAGCGCAAACTGTGGAGCCAGAGGCTGCCAGGCTCCCAGGTATTCCTGACATCTCCTCCAATCTCTGCACAGGCTTTCCAAACCCGCTGACCGCTGGAGCCTTACACTTTGCCACCTCAGAACCCTCTCCTCCGCAAAACCCGTGGAGCAGTTCCCAACCCTCCGCCTCGCCTGGGAGGAGAACCACACAGATGCCTCTCCCAATCTGTCCCACAGCTTCACCTTCATGCAGCAGCCCACAAGAGCCCCTATCCTCTCCTGCCTGTGGCCTTCAAGGAACATTATAACAATCAGCCCCGAGGATGGCCCCAGCAGCTTCCTCTGTCCAGGCCTGCAGCCCCCGTGTCGCCCTTTGAGCCGGGCCTGGCAATAATCCAACCAGTCTCCATTATTTTCAAGTCTGCCCCCCATCAGCAGCACTCACAGACATCTTCCTCCTTCCTGCAGCACTCCCCGCTCTCACCTCTCCCTTCAGTCTCCCCGTCTGCATCTAAGCACACCCTCCCCTCCTGCTCCTCCATCAACCCAGCCCCATGTCCCTCTCCTCTCTCCTGTCACCCGCTCCAGCCCCATCCAGCTCCCCCTGCCCACATTTCTCTCCCAGCGGCACGCAGGCCACCCCCAGCCAGAAACCCACACGCTTTCCTCCAGCCCTACAGATGCAAAGGGAGCCCACGGCCCCCCGACACCTCCCAGCTGCACTCCCACCCCACCGACCACACACCTCCCAATCGCACGCCTACTGCCCAAAGACCCCCTGTCAGCCCCCGTTTCCCAACACGTCCCATCCGCGCCACCTTCACCCCCCTCCCCTCTCACACCTAGGCCTCTGTCCAACAGCCCCCACTGCACACCCCACCCCAAACCCCATTCCTCCCCCCACAGCCCCCCTGCAACCCCAAGCCCCCATCAACCCCTCAGCCTCCAGTCCCCCACTCCTAATGCCCTTACGCTCTCTCTTACACTCCACAGGTCGCTTGTATTTACAAGTGTCCAT
This sequence comes from Gavia stellata, assembly GCF_030936135.1. Lineage (NCBI taxonomy): Eukaryota > Metazoa > Chordata > Aves > Gaviiformes > Gaviidae > Gavia > Gavia stellata. The sequence goes on from NC_082626.1 coordinate 791,343, forward strand.
CAACCCCTCGGCCTACAAGAGTCCCTGCCCCACAGCCCCCCCACCCGCACCCCAAAGCAAGCCCCCCCCTCCCGCGCGGGAACTCCTCACGCTCTCTTCTCACCCCGAGCATCCCCCCAAAGTCCCCACCCCAACTCCCCCGGCCCCACAGCCCCCTCCTCGCCTCACTGTCCGCCCCCCCACCTCCCTGCCCGGTTCCTCCTGCCCTACAGCGCCCTCCTGCCCCCCACGCCCGCTCACAGCCCCCCCACTGCCACTGCCCCTGCCCCACAGCCCCCCTCATCCCCCCCATCCCTCCCCACCCCAATTCCCTCGCCCCACAGCCCCCCTCGGGCAGGCCGCACTCACCGAGGCCCCGGGGCCCGCCGCGACCCCGGTTGTTGGGGAGGAGGAGGAGGAGGAGAAAGGAAGGGGGGCGGGCTCAAAACCGGAAGGTGCTCAACGTCACTTCCGGTAACAGCAGCCCCAGGAGCCCGATGCGCCCCTCCTGGACGGCACGACGGTAAAGGCGCCGTAGTGCGCATGCGCGAGCGGCGGGCCGTTACCGCCAGTCTGCGGGGGATGGCCAAGGCGCATGCGCGGAAGGGAGGGGCCGGGGCGCTTAAAGGGACAGCGCCCCGGGAAAGGCGCAGTGCTGCCACCTGTAGGAAGGTGCTCGGAAGGGCCCGCGGGGCCCTGAGGGGCCTGGTAGGCCCGAGGGGGTGCTGGGGGCCCAGAGGTGATGGGGTGCCCGGGGAGGATGGGAGGGCCCCTGGGGGTACTGGTGGCTCTGAGGTGATGGGGCCTGGGTGGGCCCTGGGGGGCGATGGGGAGCTCTGAGGGTCCGGGGGGGCCCTGGGGGGGGGTGATAGGGGGCTCTAGGGGTGCTGGGGAGCGATTCGGAGCTCTGAGGGTGCTTGGGGGGGGGGCTGGGGTGCTGTGGGGAAGTCTGAGGGTATTGGGGGCCTTAGGGGTGCTGGAGGGCAATGGGGAGCTCGGGGGGGGGGGGCCTGGGGGGCGATGGGGAGCTCTGAGGGTCCTGGAGGGGCCCTGGAGGGTGATAGGGAGCTCTGAGAGTGCTGGGGGGGACCTGGGGTGCTGTGGGGCAGTGGGGAAGTCTGAGGGTATTAGGGGCCTTAGGGGTGCTGGAGGGCAATGGGGAGCTCGGGGGGGGGGGCGGGGCTGGGGGGTGATGGGGAGCTCTGAGGGTCCTGGAGGGTGATAGGGAGCTCTAGGGGTGCTGGGGGGACCCTGGGGTGCTGGGGGGCAGTGGGTAACTCTGAGGGTGTGGGAGGCCTTTGGGGTGCTGGGAGGCAATGGGGAGCTCTGAGGGTCCTGGGGGGCAATGGGTGGCTCCGAGGGTCCTGGGACCTCCACGGTGCTGGAGGGCCCGGTGGGGTGCTGGGTGGCCCTGGGGGGGCCCTGCGGTGCTGGGTGTGCCAGGGGTCGGGGGGTTGTTGGAGGGCCCTGGGGTGCCCTGGAGCACCCTGTGATCAGGGAGGGCTGTGGGCTGTGCTGGGGGACTGTGGTCCCTGGGGGTGCTGGCGGTCCCTCGGGCCAGCTCGCCCTGGCTCAGTTGATCTGCTCCTCTTCCCAGGTGGAGGTAGGGATGGCGCTGTAGGGATCCACGATGAGCTTGCCGCACCGCACCATCATGGCCAGGAGGAAGAGGCACATGAGCACCACGAAGGCCATGGCAAAGCCTTTGTCCACGTCGACTGCGGGCGGCACGGTGGCGTTCTCCATGAGGGTGGCCCTCAGGTGCGTGGTCCCAAGTGCCCGGCTGCCAGCGGCATCCCTGCGGGGCAGAGATGGTGGGATGCAGAGGGGCTGAGCGGGTTGCAGTGCAGGGGAAGTACCAGTGGGGTGTCAAAAGCAGCCAAAATGGGGAAAGCGTGGCCTTGAGACGCCTCTGCTCCTCATCATGGCTGTCAGTTGTGGCTTGGGGGACACCCGGTGTCCTCCCATCCTTGTCCCAGGCACCCTCACATGGGGATCTTCATTCTCTCACCCTGCCACCCCTTCCAGCTGCCCTTCCCTGCCCCACCTCCTCATTTCCCAGGAAAAAACAGGTTAAAATATCCCTATTAAGTTGTTCTTTTTCACAGTACCCCACACTCCTGGCTGTGTGAGGTGCAACGAGCGCTCTGGGGTTTGGCTGACCCCCAGCAAAACGGACGCTGGCTGGGGTTAGAAGCAGGAGTGGAGGACAAACTGCGGGTAAGCAAACAGGGGTGGAAAAGGAGGGTTTTTTCATTGCTGAAGAGAGAGATTTGTGGCAGCGGACGGATAATTAGATTTGTACAAGGTTGGAGGAGAGGTGGAGGCTTGTTGAGTGGCGCCAGCAGAGCCACGTGGACCGAGCTGTCTGTATAGAGGCGTATGCCTATATGTATATTTATTATTTTAATGTGTTTATAAAGCTAACATATGCTCCAGGAGCAGATGACCACAGCCCTAACTATGCCAAGGACAGCAGATAAATCACCAGGACCAAGTCCTGCAGCACCCAGAGATTGCGGGAAGCCCCCTGGTCTCAGCCCCGTCCCGTGTGCGCCGATGGGGGCAGCTCCTTACCTCCCTGTGGACAGACGGATGGACGGACGGACGCTGTGCCCCTCTCCTTGCCCTGCTGTCCCCAGCTCCTGTGCCGTCCCGGGCTGTGGGTGCCTGCCGTCACCGGGGCTTCATGAATACTGCAGGAATGCGGTGGCGTCGCCTTTCAGACGCTCCCAGTAACGGGGAGAAGCAATCCAGTGGATTAAATTCTCACCCGCTATTTCCAGCACCCCCTTCACCCAGCGGGCAAGGGCTCTGGGTTCCCTTCGCCGGTCTTGCAGGGCCCGGCGGGGGCACGGGGTGGATTCGGGAGTGTTGAGGAGGATTTATCCCCAAAATGCAGTGAGAAACAGGTCCTCCCCAGCCTGTGAGATAATTTGGAGCTGATCCTTGGCTCATTTCAGACCAAACTGGGGAAAACTCTTTGAAACCGCAACGCTTTGGGCTTTGAACTGAACCGCCTATTTGGCTCTTGTGAAACAGCCTCGCAACAAACCCTGAAACAGCATAAACACTGCAGAAATCCCCCTGCGCCCTCGGGTTTCTTTATTTTTCCCCCCACAAGAGGAAAAAGGATCACCTTGAGAAAGAGGGTTATTTTATGGCGGAGCTTTGCCACCCCTGCAAGACCCCCCAGGCTGGCGCGGGGTAGTTTTTCTGGTGATTTTTTTTGGCTGAGTTTTGGGCTCCTGCCGGTGCCTGGGGGAGCAGAGGAGGGGCTAAGGGAGACACTATGTCCGGGGTGCTGGAGGGACCCCAGGGTGCAGCGGTGGCCCCATGCTCCGTCTCGGCCCCCGCTGTGATCACGGGGTGGCCAGGGGCGAGACCTGCGACCCGCAATCAGCCCTAATTAATGCTTCACTGGTGCCCCCCCAGTCCTAATCCTGACCCAAAGCCCTGTTCCAGCCCCAGCCCCAATTCCAGCCCAAATCCCATGCCCAGTCCGAATTCCCAATCCCCACCCAAACTTCAATCCCAGTCTCAGCCCTAATCCCAGTCCCAACCCCAGTCTGAACCTTAATCCCTGTCCCAATCCCTGTCCCAACCTCAGTCCCAGTCTCAACTGTAATCCCAGTCCCAATCCCAGTCTGAACCTTAATCCCTGTCCCAATCCCAGTCCCAATCCCAGTCTGAACCTTAATCCCTGTCCCAATCCCTGCCCCAACCTCAATCCCAGTCTCAGCCCTAATCCCAGTCTGAACCTTAATCCCTGTCCCAACCTCAGTCCCAGTCTCAACTGTAATCCCAGTCCCAACCCTAATCCCAGCCCCAATCCCAGTCTGAACCTTAATCCCTGTCCCAATCCCAGTCCCAACCCTAATCCCAGCCCCAATCCCAGTCTGAACCTTAATCCCTGTCCCAATCCCAGTCCCAACCCTAATCCCAGCCCCAATCCCAGTCTGAACCTTAATCCCTGTCCCAATCCCAGTCCCAACCCTAATCCCAGCCCCAATCCCAGTCTGAACCTTAATCCCTGTCCCAATCCCAGTCCCAACCCTAATCCCAGTCCCAATCCCAGTCTGAACCTTAATCCCTGTCCCAATCCCAGTCCCAACCCTAATCCCTGTCCCAATCCCAGTCTGAACCTTAATCCCAGTCCCAATCCCTGTCCCAACCTTAGTCCCAACCGTAATCCCAGCCCCAATCCCAGCAGGATTCCTGCCCTCCGACCAAAAAAAAACCCCCAACGTGTGACGTCACCCAACCCGACCTTTAATTCGCCCCACGCGCGCGTCCATGCCCACACACCTCCCTGGCAGCCACGCCCCCTCCAGAGGCCACGCCCTCTCCCGTGTTAGGGGCGGGGCATGGCCGCGCTCACCCTACCCTGCTGGCCGTGCTGTGGGTCCCCGTTCGCCCCGCCCCCCGCCCCCGGCTAAACCAATAGGAGCGCTGTGCCTCGTCTCCGCCCCGCCCCTCCCGGCGGGCAGGTTAGGCTGCGCGGTAGCGCAGAGGGTTTTCCTGTGCCGCCATCTTGGCAGTGGCGGTGAGGAGGGAGGCGGGGGGCGGCTGTCTGCCCGCGCCGGCCATGGCAGCTACCGCCGCCAACCCGGGTGAGCTGCGGCCTCTGGGCCGGGCGGGCTGCGGCGGGCCCGGGGGCGCGCCTGGCCGGCGGGAGTCACGGGGAGGCTGCGGGGGCGCTGGGGGGTCGGGCCTGGGGCGTCCCGAGGGCCGGAGGGGGCCCTGGGCCGGGCGGGGGGGCTGCTGAGGGCCGCTGAGGAGCCCTGGGGAGAGGCAGCGCTCGGTGGAGGGAGGTTGGGTCGGGGCGGCTGCGCTGGTGGTGCCGTTAGGAGGGGCTGGGCTCCTGGAGGAGGACCGGGCCGGGCCGTAGGAGTTCTGGGCTGGGTGGAAGGTGTCACCCGGGGCTGGAGGCTTTCGAGGAGCTGCGTTAATGGGGTGGGAGGCTCGGTCAGGGGAGGAGCTGGGGGGCGTTGTCTGGAGGTTGGGGGGTTTGGGGCCGAGCTGAGAGGGCTGGGTCGGGGGGGGCCTGTGGAGGGTGGGATGGGGTGGGGGGCACCTGCGAGAAGAAATGCGGGAGCCAGTGTGGGGTAAGGGGGCTGAGGGACCTGGCTTGGGGTGCTCTGGGAGGGTCTGGAGAACCAGGGTGGTTGTCAGAGGGCAGAAACTTTTAAAGGAGGCATTTTGTTGAGTGGTAGGCTATTTTGGAAAGGAGGTAAGCTGGAGGTGGAGAAGGAAATGGTGTGTGAGCTTGTTATGTCGGGGAGGAGGACGTTTGCGCTCGTCTCTGCTCCCTGAGCTTCAGCGGTTGGCGTGGGCCCTGCGCACACCCGGGCTGGTGTACCTGCTGCTGGGGTCTGGTTCCCATCATCGCCCTCCCGGGGGGAGCAAGCGCTGGTGGGGCTCGCTTGTTTGTTAATGGCTTACGTTGGTTTTAGACCCTTTTTTTTGCTGTATGTTTCCTTGAGGGTTTCTTAATTAGCAACAGACGAAAGCTGACATGCTGTTTTGAAAAGGAATTTTACAAATCTCCACTCCACCTTTTTTTTTTTTTTCTTAAACTGCTGAGCTAAATAGCTGGTGCATAACCAAGGGTGTGAGTGCCTGTCAGCAGAGAGCAGAATATTCTTTCAACTTTTGCTCCCTCAGGTTGATAACCAAGGGGTGACTCTGTGTTTGGAGAAAGCTGGCAGTTGGTGATATCTGATGCTTGCCAAATAAAATAGAATATTTTGGGCTCTATAAGATTTCTGGCTAAATTGCTTTGAAATTAGTATGTATCTGGAATAATCCAGTGTCTGTGAAGTTGTAATGGATTTACAACGTGGTGGCTGAGATCAGAATTGGAACTTCTGTGTTTTTTGGTTGGTTTCTTTTTTTTTGGCTTGTGGTTTCTGACTATTCTTGCTTGTGGCTTGAGGCTGGCAAGGTCCTGGGTCATGTAACACACTCAGGTTTATCAAGGACTGTTCAATGTAACTTCTAAAGGATGATTTTTTTTCATTCTAACAATATAGGAAGCTTTTGTGGCTTTAAATATTGAGAAAGCATGTTGGGTCATTTGTCTGTGGTGATTCTGAGACAAGGGCAGAACTGGCATCTGAAAATACGTGGTTGTGGTTTCACATAATGATCTGAAATTCCTCAGCAATCAGAAGTTAGAGATGGCATGTTAGAAAAAACAAGAATTCCTGATTCAGCTCAGCAAAAACATATCTGAAATGGAAACTGTCAAACTTGTGTTCCTGTCCTGCAGCGAAATATGCTTTTGGCTCACAGCAGTATCCCATGAAACAGTGAGATTATTCCAAGTAGTAAAATCTTAGTTGTGTGTATTGGTGTGGGCTTGATCAGGAAGTTAATTTCTTCTCCTGCCAGCGTACTGCGAGATCAAGGTTTCGCAGTTTGGCGGACAAAGGATGCGTAGCTAAACGTAAAGCCAAAAAAAAGCAAGCCTTTCCTCGGGGTAAGAACGGAAAATGTATGTTATGAGCCAACTCTGTAAGAATCCAGTGAATGAAGAAAGATAGATACTCGTGGCTTTAAACTGTTAGTGTATTGCAAAGTGTTTATTTATGTGTAGTCTTTGGAGTTGCATGATATTTTGCATAATAGGAAAGTTTGAAACAAATTCCCAAGGAAAAGAGAAAGAACTTTGAACATCTGTGTTTAATATTTATAACTATGGGCAGACTGACTGACCAGTATTAGCTTGGCCCTTTTAAACAGAGGGGGGGAAATACTTACAGTCTGTATAAACATTATATACGTAGAGATTATTAGCAAAATAAAGTACTAGGGAAAATTGTTCTTTAGGAGCTAGGTCCTCTTCTTGATGTTGAAAGCTGGGCTGCAGGGTTCTGCTGAATACTGCATAATGCCCCCAAACACACTGTATGTCCTCGCAGCTTGACCATGCCATGGTGAAAGGTGGGAAAACTGACCACAAAAATAGGTTGGAACTTACTTTAAGTGTTTGAATCGCAACTTGCGTTCAGTGTTGTGCCATCCTGGACCTTCCGTCCTTCCTCGGAATGCTCCACGGGCAAAGCAGGTAACCTCAGAAACCTGTCAGAGAGGTGGATAAAGCACTCCTCTGTTTTCAGATAAAGCATATTTATTGACACATAAATCTGCAAACGCTTTCTGCTCCCTCATCTTTCTGAGCCTGAGGTGAGCCACCGCACAGTTTACTGGTCTTATTTAACTGAAAAAGGCTTAAATGGTGAAGAGTGCTAGATTGAAAGCTTTCAGTTGTGCCGATTTAAGCAAGTTTATGTTGTTAAAATCTCCTGGTTAGGAGTGAAACCGGGAGGAAATAGGAGGAGGTATTAAAAAAAGGAAAGTGGCTTGCCTAACTTGTGTTACTTCACAGGTTTTAATATTAACTTGGATTATTAGGACCCTTTTAGTGCTGGCTGGATAAATATATGATTGATCAGCTTCACTTCAAACATTTACTTTTATGACTTCAAACACTTGAAAATGGAAGATGCATTCTTTCCTATGTTTTTTTAGTTAATTTCTGTAACACTTCTTGGAGAGGGTTCCCATGGGGATGAAAGTGCTGAGCTGGCATGGCATGGGAAGTTCAAACAACAAAAAAAACCCCCCACCTACTTAAAAAATAAATCCCTCTAATGTACCTGAGACACAGAAATTGAGACGCTTTGTAAATACGAAGCAGCGTGCTCTGTTCAGACTGAAGCCTTATAGCTCTGAGTGGAAAAAAAAGCATTCGTTAAAGAAGTACGCTGGTTTAACTTAGCAGCTGTTATCTGCTCACAAACCTGCTCTAAACTGCCTCAGCTTTTTGGGGAGCTCACTGACGGTTAAGTTTAAACTAAATCTTGCTATGCTACAGTGCGCTGGCTGATACCGAGCCTCGTGAACAACTGTGTGCTAAACTCTCTGCAGCAGGAACCACCATTTTTGCTGTGCTTTGTGCAGTGCCTGGCTGTAGTAGACTAAGTGGTGCAATAAAAATGCATTTAAGAGCTCCAGCAGGCCCGTCTCGTAAATCACAGTTTTGAATATTTTCTGTGCCTTTATTTCTGAAGCTTTTTCACTGTGGAGATGCCAGTAGTTGTGACAGAGCCCTTCCCAGGAGAGCTGGGCTGGAAGTCTGGCTCTCGAGATGACATTCCCTTAGTGATCTTCCAGCCTATTCTATTCTGGGTCGAAGTGTTGGCTGAATTGTGGTTGTGCTTGCAGATTTATATTCAGTTACAAATGAGGATCCATCATTTCTCTGCGCTGCCTCTGCTTATCTCTTCTGGCCTTAATTAGATTTAAAACATGTTAAAGGCAAGCAGGGATTGATTCTGGAAAGGGCTGGAACAGAGACCTAACAAGGCTGTTGCTTGTTGCAGCAGCGACTCTACGAAACCCACCCTGCCCTCTGAGAAGGATTGACTGGGGCTTTTGGTGGCACATCTGTTTTTTGAAGAAGATTGTTTCAAAGGAGTATCTTTGTTGCCTCTTTTGTTATTTCGGAATACTTGCAATATGTTGTTCTTGCCACTTTGGATATCAATATGTTGAGTCAGAGCTAAGCATACTGGTATCTGGGAACTGTTGGCCACTGCTTTGAGCAACTGAGCCGCAGATTTCCCTGTGACCGTAGTTGTGAAACTGGTGTTTCATAGGTTATAATGTCCCAGGTTTTCTTAGAATGGGCTGACTCCATTAGCTGGGTCTTTGGCTGTGGTTGCCTCTGACTACTTGCATCTTGCCTTTTATGCTTGGAGCCGGTGGCTTTCAAGTGCAGCTGTGGAGGGTTTTCTGTGAAGTGACTGCTTTTCTCACGATAGGCATCTGGGCCAGTGGGTTTACTGAGTACGTGTGCATTGAGACACCCTCACCGCCACCCGGCTGCCGTGTGCGAAGCCTTCCGAGCTTGCGTTGACAGGTTGGGCTCCATCAATTCCACGCTGACCTCAGTATAATATTACTATACGGCCCATGTTTGGATACGGCCCATGTTTGGATTGGGGAAACATGGGGGTTTTGAAAGGAAGCTTTGCATTTGTGTGAGCGCCCTAGGAATTATGAAGGGTGAACAAACTAGAACTCTTCCCATCCCATGTGCCTGCCCTGTGCTCTCCCTATTTTTGGGGTGGGGAGGTGGTAGAGAGGCCAATGGGTCACATGAAAGAGTACATAACCGTTTTGATGCTCTCCCTCAGTATGCAGAACAAAATATTACCAGTTTACCTTGCCAAATCTCAAGAGATTTTATTTTCTTCCGCTTGTGAAAGGGCACACTGTACCATGAGAGGCAAATGTTTCCGAGTAGGAAGCTGAAGCATGAGGTAAAGCGTTTTTCATCGTGACATGCTAGTCCATGCAGTAGGCCGCTTAGAAATAGCGAAGGCTCAGATGAGCCTTTAACAACAAACAAAGACGCCCTCCCTCCCCCTCAACCCTGTTTAAAAGTTGATTTGCAGAGGAACAGCACAGTGTCACTTCCTTCCCCTGCCCAAAAGCGGAAATTCCTCTCTCCTTAATAAAGTGATTATCCACTGTGCTCCAGAAACTTTATTTCTGTTCAGACCGTGCTGTTTAAATACGTGTGTTGAAAAGCCACAGGCTCCTGGGGAAAAGGAATACACCTTCTGACCTGGTTTACTTGCGCTCGGGGCCATGTTCCACTAAACAAAGACCTTTGATATCAGCCCTTTCTGCACCTTGGGAATTCACTTAGGAATAAGGGAGGGGGCACAGAGGTGTCCAAGGGATCCGAAATTGCGCGTTGAGGAGATGGGGAAGGTCTGTAGTGCCAGCATGGAGGATGGAGTGTGAGGAAGGCCAACTGCCATTTATTTTAAGTGCATCACATCAGCTGACTTGACTTTATCGCGTAAGGACCGACTTCCCGGCAGAGACCTTATGTATTCACATGTTGAAAACCACTAACCTCAAATAATCTTCTGTCTTTTAAAAAATCTTTGTTTCCATACCTGATTCTTTGTTCTCAAATATTTTTTTTTTTTAAACTTCAGAGTAGTCCTTGTGTTTTGTTGCTGTAGTTTGTGTTGAAATTGGGTGTGCTCGCTCATGCTGTTATTTGGGACCGTTGTTGGCCCCTTCGACTGCCAAGCATTGAGCTGGATGCTTATTCCATACTTTAGTCACCCATGGGAAATACTATGGACTGGCAAGGAAGAAACTTCTTCAGTGATGCCAGCTGCTCAGAGGAAAAGAAATCAAGCAGTAATATAGGCTAGCAATATTACTATGGTAAAAGATTTTTTTTTTGAAGAAATACCAGAAGTTTTGGAGCGTGTTTTCTGAGAGCTGGAGCTGTCACTGCGAGCCAGCCGCTGTGGTCCAGCCACACCGCAGAGGTGGCTGGGCTGTTGCACAGCTCTGCTTTTAGCTGCGAGCGAACCACCGTCCAGCTCTGGAAGTACTGCTTAGATTAAACTGCTGTTGGATTGAAATCTGACTTCAGGAACTGTGAAAATACTTGTTAAACCCAGATGTATCTATGATGTTGAAAACAGTTTGGGGTTTTTTTTCCTTTCCTGAATGCTGGGAGTACAAAAGGCTGTTTTATGTTTGATGAGGTGGGAAGTAAAAATGGGCACTGTTGCACAGAAGCTTGCTTTAGTATAGCTCTCCTTTACTTGTCGAGCAATATCCTCGTGGTCTTGGCTAGGCTAAGATTTGACGGCCTCACAGCTTAAGCCCTGATTTGGTGCCATATTGGTTAAACCTGACTTCAGTTCTTTGCTTTGTCCCACTGATTCCAGCAGCATTTCATGCGTAAGCAGCTCTTGGTGTCAGCGTACCACTTTGCTGTGGTTTGGGAACGCCAGCAATACGCTTTTTTGTGTGTGTTGGGTTGGTTTTTTTGGTCCCCTCCACTTTGATAAAGCAGAAGCAGTTTTTCGTCTTCAAGGCACGCCGTGCAACTTGGGTTGCAAAGATTGTGGTGGAGATTCTCTGGCTGGAGCGACTGTTTTGGTTGCAGTCTAGCAGTTGGTTAGCAGCAAACTTAAAAACCCATAACCATTAAAATGAGTAAAGAGCTGACTTATTTCAGAAACATGAAAAAATGCCTTAACTTGTTTAAAAACTCTGGTTCTGGTGCAGATCAGGCTATGTTAACGTAGAGGAACGTTGAACGCAGCTCTCGTGGCAGTGTTACAACATGGTTTCAGTTTAAGCCATGCTGAGCAAGCTTTGAACAACTGTACAGCCTGTTATGTGTTCTCCTAAACAACAGGGATTAGGAAAAAGCCCTGCTTGAGGATCAAAAAAGTAAGGCTCGTTGTCTGTTATCAAACACTGCTTTCAACTGTAGTCTCTCGGCTTGCAAGGAATGAGAAATCCCTGCTCGCGTTGGTAAGAGCTGGGAGCTGCTGGTGAAGCCTGTGGGGAGGAGAAGGGGGCATCCACGCTGCCTGAACGTGGGCAGGGGTTCGGGGCCCAGCCTGCCCACGCAGCCGGGGAAGTGGTTTGGTGGGTGTGTGGTTGCGTAGAGAGCCGAGGCTCTTTGCTTTCATTGTGGAAAAAAAACTATAATGCGTAACAGGCTTGGGCCTGCCATCCGACTTGCGAGGGCAGCACATTCAAGCTCTCCACTTAGACACTTCTTTCTTTCCCATACACCAAAAGGGGCTTATTTTCATGTCTCAAAGTAGACTTTTTATTTTCTCAAACGTTGTATCTATGTGGGACCTCTTGTAGAAGTAGTACTGCAATATTGGGTGGCCTGATCTCTGAAGGCTCCAATTCCACACTTCTTGGGAGCATTACCTGCCTGTTTCATCTCTTAGAAAGCATTGATTAGGTTTCCTACTGCTTATGCAACTTTTCTATGTGTAAAACACAAAGTTTTTAGCTCCAAGCAAGGCTGCCATCATGCTTGACGGAGGTAGTGTCATTTCAGGGAAGAACTGATGCTCTTTACAACTGGCCACGCACCCAGAGCAGGAGGAGCGTAGGCAGAGACTGGTGATCATGCCTGTGGTGCTCACAGGTCGGTACTGCCGAAGAATCAAAATGACTGTCTGAAAGATCATGGTTTTCAAGGTGCCTTACAAACATCCTGGTTAATTCTTTGTCTCTTAGATTGGGAAATAAACCCTCTTCAAGAGGCGGCGTTAATATTGTTAGGCAAACTTGCAACTCTTCTCCTCCCCTTCTGCATCCTCACGCAGCTAGCATATGAGAATGGGTTCAGCCCCTACCCACGATCGCATCAGACTCCTCCTCTGTCTAAAAAGGAGACCACATCTTGTAGTTGAGCGATCTAAGCTTTTGAGCTTATGAAAACAGCATGTGCTCAGAGCTGGAAACGGACCCTTAGTGCAGGCTCTGGAGAAGCAGTAGATGAAAGGACTAGAAACGCACACTGCACGAAGTCTATCCACATCAGATGCTGAAATGCAATTGCTTTTAATGGGAGCTATATGTGGAGAATACTTCACCCTCTGAACTAGAGGGGGATTTGACGTAATACTGATTTATTTTCTTTTTTCCACTCTCCCATTTAGAAATGGCATCAGATGTTTCCTCGCTGGGCGCAGCCGTCAGCTCCGGGAACCCTGGGCCGGGTGCGCAAGCTGGAGGAGCCATCGTGCAGAGAGCCAACAAGAGGCGTCCTGGGTGAGTGTGTGCTCGGTGTGCCTGTGGTTTTTACTTTTTTGGGGGGAGGTGTGTGTATGAAGTGTATTTTTGAGGAAGCACTGCTCTCTTGAAGGAGCTATCAGCCTTGTGATGAGGAAACTTGCCTGCTTCTAAGCGAAGAGGAGTTGTCTGGTTCCTTCAGGTGCGCTGTATCCAGTCCTTTTACTTTGCAGTGTGCTTTATGCCAATCATACGCATTAAAGCCAGGTTCTGTAGAGGCGATTAAAAAGTTGAGTTGCACCTCGCAGGAGAATAGGGTTGCTCACCAAGAATTGAGAGTGAAACAGGAGTCACTGAAGCAGCGAGACAGGCCAATTGCTGCAAGAGGGGTAGAGGAACAGAGAATGTGAGTGTTGGGGCCTTACTCGGACCTTTGCAACTGTGTCCCCTCTGGGAGAGGGGCGGAGGGAAGCCACAATGTGCTTGTGGTAGGGTTTTTGTTTGCTAGAAATGCCTTTGCAAATTAAAAGGATATTGAGTGGCTGCTCTTAAATTCCTGGCACAAGAAATTTCCTCTTAATTTTCAAGCTCATTAAAATATCTCCCTGCCCCCTCAGTCACTCAAACTCCTTCCTTCACCGCCATTTGCTGTTGCTTCCACTCCCCTGCAGCTCCTCCCACGCTGTCTGCTACTTGTTCCTCGCACTTCATTTGCAAACACGCACGCTGCTGTGGTGCGTCTACGCGCCAGTTTTCCATCCTGAAAGGAAGTGCGGTGAAAAGCCTTTCCTCTGTCCTCCCACATACACTTGTTAGAAATGGGGGGGGTTTTTGACCCTGTTAGAGCAAACACAGTGATGTTGTCCGCTGTTGAACTAAGGACGCTAACTACGCAGGTCACCAGACTGAACTTTAACTCTTGAAGTATTTTGCCCTCCCCTCTTCTTTAAAATACAACCGATCCAAGCTTTTGAGTTGGGAGTGCTCTATTTGTAGGCTCTTGATGGGTTTCTTGAACAGTGAGGAGCAGTTGTGGCAGCCTGTTGAGCTTCAGATCGCTGCTAGGAGATCCAGAGCTTTTGGAACAGGAGGTTGTGATGCAGTGGGTGCTCCAGGTGGGCTGTCTTGCTTTTGAACTGTTTCCTTGCTCTGTTTCTGACAGACATGTAAGGGAAGCCCCCTTCTAAACTTTGTGGGTTGTTTCACGTTGGCCTCTGGGATTACTTAAATCTTCCTTTCAAGAATCATCTGCATCCCTGTAGGGGTGGATGGAAGAGCAACCTGTAAAGGAGAAACTGGTTAATAATTACCTTCTTGTTTATATTTTTCAGGCTTGATTTTGATGATGATGGAGAAGGGAACAGTAAATTCCTCAGGTGAGGGAGAACATGACACATGGAATGTTCTGCTGTGTTGTATAGGTGTGTCTGTGCATTCCCCCAGAGCAGGACCTTGCTGCTTGTGTGGCTTTTCCTCTCCAGCAGCGCAGAGGGAGGCGGGGGGAGTCTGAAGGAGGCAGCGCTCCACTTCCTTAAACTCTTCCCTTTCTCCTAGTCAGCAGTATTCCTCCATCTTTGCAGCTGATGCCAAAGCAAAGCTGCTGTGCACATGGGGTCTGTGAGTCCGGGGAAGGGACTGTGGCTGGGAGGGGATCCCGTTACTGCTTTGGATGCTGTCTCCATCTCAAGTCTCCCTGGGCCAGCCCCATAGCGAGATGAGGTCAGCGGAAGAAGTGAGCCTTGCGAGCCCTGGGTTGAAGCGGTGTTGCAGAACTCCGTGATGATGATGTTGTGTTCAATACCAGCATCTCAAAAGATTAAGTTGTTTCCATGAATGCTTCCAGCAATCTGCTGGTTGTTCCAGCACAGCACTATAGGAGCACTGCTGCTGGCCAAGCCCCTGTTTTTTTGCAGAGAAGAAACTTCTGCCAAATAGCTTATCGGCACATCAGTGAGATGCTGAGCTTTTGTTAGTGCCTCAGACACGTGTTACTTAATTCTCATCTGTTGTGAGGATGCTTCAATTACAGAGACATCCTTGCTCCCAAGGAGTTGGCGAGGCTGCAAGTATATCCTCTCATGATCCATATGGAACACAGAAAAGTTGGAAGATCTCATGTCATTTATTTGTAGTCTCTCTACGTGGTTTAGGATTGGACAACTGTAATGATACTGGAAGTCCATATGTTACAGTCTTTTAAAGATGACTGCGGAATGGCTTTGAGATGATAATGGTCCTGATGAACATAGGGTTTACCTACTGAGATCCTTTGGATGAAGGTCTTGATTTGGGCTAACTGTATCTTCAAAGTGCAATTTAACCTATTTCCTTGTGATTGTGCTTAAATTACTGATTGTGATGCCACTGTCCTTGATATGAACGGGATGTGGAAAACATCATCAAGGTGATAAAAACAATTAAACTGTAGTCTTTTAACTAGGTAAATGAGGAGTATGGTTCTGGATAGAGTTTGCCTTTTCAATACCAGGCCTTTGTTGTGTGATTTATTAAACCTTGTTCTTTTCTTGGTGTCTTTGGGAAAGTAGTAAGTGTAAACACTTTAAGAACTCTTCTTCTTCTCCCCCTTCTCCTAGATGTGATGATGACCCGATGCCGAATGATAAGGAGAGATTTGCCAGGTAAGAATCTGCTGTGATGCAGGTTTTGAAGCTTTTGGTGCCAAACCACCTTAATGTAAGATAGATCCTGCAGCACCCTTCTAACTAGCTGTTAGATTTTTCTGTCTTTGAAGGAAGGTGCACCAAAGGATCCAGACATTTTCCTTGATGTTTTTTGGACCAGTTCATTATGAGCTTGGTGAAATTGTTCCTCTTTTCCAAGATTTCTTTCAGCTGTTGCCTTGGACTCTCATTCTTTTCTCCTGCTCAAGAAACTTGCAGAGATACAAGTTTCATGCTTAGTTCGAGTTCTACTTGAACAGGGTTTCCTGGCAAATGTTGTGGTTTGTGTTTTGTGGGGGAGTTAGGCGGAAGCTTTCCCTATAAATGGGGGATTTCCTAGAGATCAGAGTGTACAGTAACATTATAGGCAATATTTTAACTCTGATTGTCTACTTGCCAGTGTCTGAGAGTAGCTCTGTACCATCTAGTACTGGGACTGACCTCATGGTGTTTTTACAGCTTTCTGAAGCTCATGGAACTTGATTTAAATATTTCATGGGTTTATTTTGTGTTGATGTGTAATGTTTTTGCCAAAGTGAGGTTCTTCTGTGTATATTCCGAGTGCTGTAAATACCAGGGTGTCCCCTCAGTGCGAAGGCACATCATGCCGTGTCTTGCTAAGAGATAAAATGAGCAAATACAGAATAATGGCTAAGACACTTTGCTTAGCAGCTTGTCTTAAGGAGAGGTCTGACTTCAGAAATTCCTGAAATTGGAGTTAAAATTTAAATGATTGAGAACATTGGGGAAAGGAGTGCCCGGTGTGTTGTGTCAAGGAGCCTGAGGGTCAGCAGGGCAGATCACATCGCAGGATGAGCCGGGGATGATGTTGAGCGCAGGGGCCTTTCCCTGTGATTTCACTGGGATCATGCGCTGAAACTAGGGGTCTAGAAATAAAGGCTTTGCAAAACATCTATTCCGTAACGTTTCAGCAAGAGCTATAAACCTGTGTCAGGGCTTCAGTGCAGAGAGGGAATAATTGCAAAGCCAAAATTTCAGGTCACCGTGATACTGTTATCTGCCAAAGGGCTAGCAGGGACTTCTTTTTAAGTGGTTTGACTTGTTCTGAAGTCAAGCAAATTAAAAATGTGTTTGCCAGCCCACGTTGAATAATTTTGTTCCCTAGTGCAAGTCATAAGCTCTGGTAACTTAAGCCTATTATCAGGGTCTGCTATACCTTAAGTGCTATGATAATGCAAAATATCCAAAAAAGCACATGCTGTAGGCAAGCACCGCAGTGCTGAACAGCTTCATGGCCCATAAAGTTAAAAATTCTGCAACCTAACTGTGCAGTGCCATAGCTGGAGTAGGATCTTGGCTCCCTGTGACCTGTGTTGTGGTGTGGCCTTTGATCACCCTGGTTAGTACACACGTAGTAGGCAAGGAAGGAATAAACAAAGAGACGAAACAACTGAATGTCACTTCTGAATTGCTAAGGCTCAGAGCTTCTGTCTCCGGTGGGGCATCAGCAGTACCTACGTGCTTTAATGTAGAGATTATCGCTTGCAATTACTGGCTCAGGCAGCAAGGACAGGGGCAGCAGTGACAAAGTTATCAGTGTTAGTGTGCTGACACCCCAAATGCAGCTGTAAGAGAAGCGTGGCACAGCTCCCCTCTGCATCTGTGCCCCTTGTCCTGCCCGTAGCTCACAGATCTGTTTTCCAGGACTGCTCGTATCGTGTTCCTCACAGCTCTGTCAGCCCTCATTTTCCAGTACATTCCTCCCTCCTCAGATGATGTGAGGCAAAACAGAGCATGAAAGTGAACATGACTGCTTTTTCTTAAGCACTGTACTGAAACCTGTTTGAAGTGGAAGGGTACCACAGCTGACTAATGCTAAAAACACCTCCCGCACTCCATAAATCCACAGCGTATGTTTAAATGCTCAGCCTTTGAGAGATTGCCTGCCTGAACACATGTGGTACCTTCTCCTTTCCTGGCGGTAGCTTTTGGGGGATTATTTGTTTTCCAAGGCAGCCAAACCTCAAGGAGAAAAACGTATCATCAGCCTCTGTAAAACAAGGTTTGCAGATTCCTCTTCCCTGAAAACTGAAAGTGCATGCAGGTTGGTGAGGTTGTCCGCGTGCCTTTTTGTAGATGATGTACGTAACATCTCTGTGTGCTGTTTGTTGTGTAGCCATCTCGACTGTGTTGTCCTGAATGGTGTTTATGTAGCAGCATTACGAACATGTGTGTTGTTAGCTGTGAATCTTGCACTGTTTGTGGATTTTGGGTTTTTTAATCTCCTTTTCTGATTTGTTAATACTATCAAAGAGGCTATTTATTTATTTTTTCTTTAAAGAAAGAGTAGTTTAATGTGACTGGGATCCTACTTCCTAGTTCTGCCATTAACCTTCTAATTTTGCGCAGAATAATCTGTACCTCGGTTATATGTAAAACAGAGCTACCCATTGCCTATTTTACAGTCTTGGTAAGCGTCTTAAAACTTCAAAACAATGCAGATAGCGGGCGCCCATTTAATGTGTAATGTTGCAAGCTAATGGCCGCTTTGTTTTATGGAATTGCTCCTCTGCAAAACAGACATGTCTGTAGGCTGGGTTTCCTAGTACATCTTCCCATTTTTCATTTCTTTAAACTTTTTCCATTTTAGCTTAGATCGCTGATTTTATTTTTAGGTCTGATGATGAACAGAGTTCAGCGGATAAGGAGAGACTTGCCAGGTAGGAGAATGGAGATTTCAAGCATGGACAAGCAGAGTATTTCCTTTCCTTAATGTTTCTCTAGGCATCCCTTCTCTTTTTTTTCCCCCCTCCTTCCCTCATCTGCTGCAATAGAGGACTTGACACTGAACAGACTTCTGGAAATCGCTGTGTAATTGGAATTAGGAGGGGAAAGGCATTTAGTTCCCTTGTGAGAATGTCTTTGGGGAATACACAAAAGGATTTGTTGGCCAAAGACTGCAGGGTAGAGCGTGGCTGGGCCATTTCTTTCGCTGAGTGCTGTAGCTTTGCTGACCTGTGCTGAATACGGTTTCTCTTGTGCTGGGTCAAGGTGCCAAACAGCCTGTTCCCGCCTTGGTAAGGTTTTGTTGCAGGAATGCTGTTGTACTATCAAAACAAACACTAAAAAGTGTATTAGTTCAGGTTTTTTCTACCCCTTAAAACCTTCCAGGAGAGGTGGTGTCCTATGCATTACAGTGATTTAGGCTTACTGAAAACAAGATCCTTTTTTTTCCCCAAGTTCCTGTTTATAATTAATGAGGGACTGTGGCTGAAATGACTGAAGCAGTCATTTTGAATGCTGGACTGTTAATACAAAAAACGTACCCTGAGAACGTGTGCGTCCAGCTGCAGCTGGTTGAGATGGTGTGTTGTCAGGACTGCATTTCTCCAGCAGAAAAACACTGACTCTAAATGTACCCTTCCCCATTTTCAGCTGCAAAATAAAAACTGCTTAAATCACCATCAAGGTTTCTGTTGCTTGCTGCCCACAGCTCATTACTGCTGCAGAGCTGAGGGCTGGTAATTTGTGAAGAATGGCTTGTTTTGTGGCTTGCCGTCTTGCAAACTCACCCTGTAACTTCTTAGGACTGTTCCACCCTAGACTCGTTCTTAAGCAACGCACAGGACTAAAAGACTGTCATGGGTGCTGAGAATGCCACAATTCTGGTCAGTTTATTGCCTGGTGGCTGGTTTTAAAACAAAAAATAACCCCCAAACACAGCCTTTCCTAACTGCAGTATTGCATAGCTTAAATATTTGAGGAGATAAGGAAGTGCTAGAGGTGGGGCCTGTGAATACAGCAAACAGCTGTGCTCTTCAGGGATTTCTCCTCCAATGAAGTAGCGACCCTTTCCTCTGTCCCCAGTAGTCAGTTGTTGCTGTCATGTGAGACCCTGTAGTAAAGAGTATTTGGCAGCGGGGCAAGTAAAATGTCTGGTGGTTTCCCAGTAGCTTTTGTAGTGAAGGTAGCTTTGTTTGCATGCTTGAGCATGTGAGTTTGGAGAAGCTGAATTAAAGGTGAGTGTGATAATCGAAGCACTTCTCTTCCTGAATATCGGTCTCTTGCAGCAAGGAGCAAGATCACTGAATGATTGCACACACCCAGTAGTGATAAAGGCTCTGGTTTTTGTATTTATCCTCTTTAATCCACTTGCCTGTCTATATTCCTTCCAACACTTTCATCTCACTTCATTTCCCACCATGTGCTTCCTTGCATCTGATCCATCCTTCTGTATAGGAAACCTGGCTTTTAAGTTCTGTTTTGAAAAACCTACCTTAGTAACCCAGTTAAACTACGTATGCCGGATAAAAAGAACCAACTCTAAACAGGTTATGTTCTGATCTCCGGGGGTTGGTGGGGACTGTGCCCTGGGAGCAGACTTGCAAAAGGCGTGCGAAGAACCTCTGTAAGTGGGCAGCATTCTTTGTGGTGCCTCTTTAGAGGTCTGTGTGCACCACCCAGGTGTGTGCCTGGCAGATGGTCTGCCCACATTGGCCTTGATCTGTACAGAAATCAGGTGTATGCGTCCTCTAAAGCTTTCCCTCCTGCCATGATAAGGTAAAAGGCACTTGATGTAACTGAGAATATCTTCATAAAAGCACTACAAGGTGAGACTTATCTGTTGTAATTAGGTGCCCAAGTCTTAGCTGCAGCCCTGACCTCCTTGTATGGTTATTGGAGACTCATGGGTGTCTGAAAGGTGATGGTGGTGGGGGATTTGATTCATCCTTGGACAAACAGTGGGTTGGATGGGTGGGCTTAGTCTGCACCAGTGCTCTTTAAAAGCACATTTCCTCAGCAGAGTGAGGTGAACCCCACTTGCAGAGCAGAGGCCGTAGTAAAGGAAGAAATCCTTCAGCTTGCTGCAGTGTTGTGGAAGTGATGGGGAAGCCTCTTTCTCTGCTAAAATAGCTTAGCCTAGCTCGTTGCCTTCACCAGATGCCAGGGAACTGATGCCATTTCAAGCAAAATTCTTGTCTGCAGCAAAGAAGGCCCAACTGTAGACTCTCCTCCTTGCACTCGTTCCTGCGTTCCTTTGTGCACGCCCAGCATGTGAGGTGCTTGTAGTCCTTCTAACTCCTGATGACCCTGATGCATCTCTGTGTTTTGCACTCTGGCCTTGTGGAAGCGTTGACATGGGGAAATGGCTGAGGCTTCTGGCCCGTTAGTAACTTCGTCTTCCTCCTCTCCTCCCTGGCCTTTTGCAGGGAAAATCACAGCGAGATTGAACGTAGGCGAAGGAACAAGATGACTGCCTACATCACAGAGCTGTCAGATATGGTGCCCACCTGCAGTGCCCTGGCCCGCAAACCAGACAAGCTCACCATCTTGCGCATGGCTGTCTCTCACATGAAGTCTCTGCGTGGCACAGGCAATACCTCCACTGACGGCACCTACAAACCTTCCTTTCTCACTGACCAGGTCTTGGCTTGATGCTGCTTTGTGGGAAATACTGCAATCATGGGGGGGGCGGAATTAAATTGTGGGTGGGGGGAGATAGGCACCCAGGGTGGGTTTAGAGGGCTTCACCTGCTTGGCTGTGGAGTTAAGAGCATGTCTGTCTGTCTGTGAATGCAGGAACTCAAACACCTGATCCTAGAGGCAGCCGACGGCTTTCTGTTCATAGTGTCCTGTGAGACCGGGAGGGTGGTGTATGTCTCAGATTCTGTGACTCCTGTCCTGAACCAGCCCCAGTCCGAATGGTTTGGCAGCACCCTGTATGACCAGGTGCACCCGGATGACGTGGGCAAGCTGAGGGAGCAGCTCTCCACGTCGGAGAACGCGCTGACAGGTAAAGCAGCCTGGGAAGGGATTGCCGGGGGCGGGCGGTGTGAAAGCCTGCGGAGGACTTGGATTAAAACCTTCCCTTTGTAGAAGGAACCAAACCCTGGTGCCTTTCTAACAAGGATCCTGCAGCCCCCCCTGAGAATGCATCTAAAGGTACCATTGGTGACACTTGTGTCTTGCTAGTTTCCTAATATGTTACCTGGTGCCTGTGTTGGTGAAAGGACTCACCTTGCAGCAGCATCTTGTTTTTTCATCTTTCTTTAGGTCGCATCCTAGATTTGAAGACGGGGACTGTCAAGAAGGAAGGCCAGCAGTCCATGAGGATGTGTATGGGTTCACGAAGATCTTTCATCTGCCGAATGAGGTAATGAGAGATTCCTTGGGGAATATCTCATTTGAGCCTGAAGCGGAACTTGGTCCCTGGACCCAAAAGCTTTTATTTCAGTTTTTTTTTGCTCATTCTGACATAGACATGATATAACATGGCTGAGCTGTCCACACAAAGCTAACAGTTGAGTTCTTGAGATTTTTCTTTGCCCTACGCAAAGATAGTGCTCAAGACTGTTGTAGAAGATCCAGTTTCAAGTAACAATTTGTTTTGACCCTATGTGTCACCTTCCTTCTTGAAGTCTGTAGAATGAGGGCTTTTCACTTATATGGAGGAGATTCAAAGGTTCATCCCCATTTGTAGCATGCTTCCTCTTATTCGAGATTGTCAGATTGTTTTGATGTTGACCAAGAAAGATAAAAGCCTTTCCCCTCACATTTCCAATTCTGGTACAGGTGTGGCAACAGCTCAGTGGATCCAGTCTCTGTAAATCGACTCAGCTTTATGAGGAATCGCTGCAGGTAAATAATACAAGGGCTATGGGCAAGCACTCTGCATTGCTGGGAGCAGAAGGAGCTACAGCTCTGTCATCAGAACGGTGGGGACACACTGGGGGCGGGGGGGTGTGTGTAGGGTAGGCTAGCACAGCTCGTAGAAGAGTTTAGATCTGCTGCTAGAGGAACCAAAGTACCACTATGTTGAGAAAGATAATCCTGGGGAAAGATAAATCTTTTTTTATTCAAAGATTGGGTTTGAAGTCAATTTAAAACCACATGTTCTTCACACTGTTGCTGTTGGGCTCTGGTGTATATTGTTCCTTTTTAATTAGAAATTAAGGTAGATTATAACCTATTTTGTGTTCTTGGGCCTCTTGCATTTCTGTTAAGTCTTTGTTCTTTTTCTACCCTGAAGACGTTCTGTAGAAGCTTTTTTTAAAATACAAGTAGGAACTTTGCCTGACCTTATGCCGGTTTAATATATAGCACAATCGGACTGTTTCTCTCTCCCAAGGAATGGCTTAGGTGCAGCAAAAGATGGCGAACCTCACTACGTTGTGGTGCACTGCACGGGTTACATAAAAGCCTGGCCCCCCGCAGGTAATGACTTAGCTGAAGTGTTCGGTTGTGGCTGCTTTTAAGAGCATATGGTCTGAAGATGTCCATTCTATGAACTGAATGTGCCAGCAAATGCTCTCCAAATGTATCTTAGCACTTTTCCTTATTTTAGGATTGAACTAATTTTTGCAGATGCTGGATCAGAGATCTTTGTCTCTGAACAGTAGAGATGCTGTAGAGAATGAAAATAATATTACACTGTCTGATATGCTAGCTTGTGCTGAAAGCTACAGAGATCTTTAACCCTTCTGGCAAAAAAAGGGAAGGGGAGGCAACTTAATTCACCAAATTCCTTCATGGGAAAAGATGTTGAATTACAAAACAGGGTGGGGAGATGTACTGAAGTCAACTGAAGTAGATGTACTGAAGATGTACTGAAGTCTTTTTCCTCTGAAATGAGCGATTTTTCCTGTATTAACCTTGCTGGAATTTTTTGGCACTCCCCTCTCAGGTGTTTCACTGCCTGATGACGACCCGGACGCTGGCCAGGGCAGCAAGTTTTGCCTTGTGGCTATAGGCAGGCTCCAGGTGGGTAGCATCTTTTGATGGTTCGACATTGCCTTGTCCTGAAAGTCCACAGAGTTAAACTGTTCTGTCTGAAGATGTTCCCTGATTGCCACAAATCTGACTGCAGGGCTGGCTGTTCAGGAGATCATTCTGTGAGAAAGCAGCTCTTGCAAGATTCGATAAGACTGTGCCTGTCTTACCTTGCAGGTCACTAGCTCACCCAACTGCACAGACATGAACAATGTTTGTCAGCCGACAGAGTTCATCTCCCGACACAACACCGAAGGCATTTTCACCTTCATAGATCACCGCTGCGTGGCTACAGTTGGCTACCAGCCACAGGTGAGAAAATGGTAGGAGCTTTCTAAGAAAGAACTGCTGTTCAGACTTACTTTTCCCCTCTCCCTCTCTTGTGCATTGTGGTTCTGCTTGTCTAACAGATCTGATAAAACAGTGCCCAGGGCCTAAATCAGACATGTTTCTTTTCCACCAGTTGCTTTTCCATGTGCTTTTCTAAGTACTTTGATCATTGGAAGGGTGGGTGGCTCTGGCTTATGTCTAATGTCAATTAAGATCTTTTTTGCCTCCATTTGAGTTAGAGATCAAACGTTAGTCAACTGCTGTTGTGCTTCTCTTCAAAATACAGCATGCCAGTTCCTGTACTTGGTTTGTGTAACAGTGATTTGGTGGTGGGGGAGCAGTAACTACCTGTCCAAAGTGGAATTAATGGGGCAGACCTGAGAGAGGGTGTCTGCCTGCCAGATGAACTGACTTGATCTCTCTCCCAATTCCTTTAAAATTAGGAACTTCTGGGGAAAGACATTGTGGATTTCTGCCACCCAGAAGACCAACAGCTTTTGCGGGACAGCTTTCAGCAGGTAAAACGCTCTAGCTACCACTTTGCATGCAGTGTGGTATTCAGATTGGAATCTGTCTTGGTGC
This sequence comes from Gavia stellata, assembly GCF_030936135.1. Taxonomy (NCBI): domain Eukaryota; kingdom Metazoa; phylum Chordata; class Aves; order Gaviiformes; family Gaviidae; genus Gavia; species Gavia stellata. The sequence goes on from NC_082626.1 coordinate 815,243, forward strand.
TTGCAAAGCAATGAAATTAATTGGAAAACCAAGAGAAAAGTAAACCTTAGATATTTCTCCTTTGCCCAATGGCAAACAGTTACAGATATAGTCACATAACTGTAAATGTGCAAAACAAAACAGAAGCATCTGATGTCTAACTCTTGAATTCATCCTCTGGCTGCCAGTCCAGTCTGCTTTTAGGGCCAGAGACGTGGCTACAAAGTGCCTACTTGAATGCCATGCTTCTGTGGCTGAAACACTGGTTCATCTCTAGGGCCCAGCCCAGTGCTGCAGAACTCGAAATGGATGTGGTCTGCTTGCCCTGTTGTCGTTACTCTTATTTCTGAGGGCGTTGGACTTGTGGCAGGGCAGGTAAGACTGCCCCTGTGCTTTCATGACTCCAAAAAGTAGCTGCTCATATCCATTTGTCCAAATAGTTGGAATCAGAAGCAACAGCATGTGCTTCATTACTGGAGGCTTTTTCATACATCTCACCAGTGCAAAGAGATAAGAAAAGTGAAAGCCAAAAAGGGGATATTAGATTCCCCTCCCATGTCATTCAGGAATCCAAACAGCGTAAGGGCATGGTGGCAGTGCCATTTAGTCGGGGGAACACCAAGACGTGGTCTTGCAGGCTTTGAGGCAAAGGGCCATCACAAGGTTTTAGTGGGGGGTGGCTTGTGCTCAGAAGCAAGTTGCTCTTCAACACCTTCTTTTATCAGGTACTACTGATGGCATTACGTTTTTTTAGGTGGTGAAGTTAAAAGGCCAGGTTCTGTCAGTCATGTTCCGATTCCGATCCAAAAACCGGGAATGGCTCTGGATGAGAACCAGCTCCTTTACCTTCCAGAACCCCTACTCGGATGAAATTGAGTACATCATCTGTACCAACACCAACGTCAAGTATGTACATGGAAATGACTTACCAACCACCAGTGATAGCACACGAACCTGATGGGATCTTGTCCCAGAGTAACTGGCAGCACAGAACTGCGGGAGCTTCGGCCTCTCCCCCTCACCAAGCTTCCCATCAATTTGCACAGGCCCTGGAGACATTGCTAAGTCTCGTGAGCGCTCTGTTCCTGGGCCGTGGCAGGCACTAGAGGACTATAAAGTGCAAGAAATTTAATTCCTCTGGCTGTCCTGGTTGTATGGCTTAGCAAGCTGCCAAAGTTCAGCTCCAGCAGTGCCTTTTTTAACTCTGGTTACTGGAGCAAGTCTCCTGTCTGTATGTTTGCATTCAGAGCTAATATTAGGGAAGTCTGGCTTTGAATGTAGCTCTTGGACTCCTGTGACAGTCCAGGGGGGCAGCTGGTCCAGAGAGTGGCTTTTCATGTGAGCAGGACTATCTGCAGCTGATGGTAGAAAGTAAACACTTACTTTTCTCCACTGCTCTAATTTTCTCCTTGGATTCAGAAACGAGCTCCAGTGGGGAGACTGCTTTCATTGCTGCTCTCTCCTTTTCCCTCTCTTGACTATCCTGGTGGGTTGGTGTGTCTCCTCTGGGAGTGATCAGAACTGCTCTCTCTTCCCATGAGTGAGCTCCAGGCCCCGTACAGAAGAGCAGCAACTGAAATAAAGAAGAAAAAAAAAGTGCCTGCATGTGATTCGTAACTGCAGCCTTGGTGGGTGCAGCAAACAGAGTCTCTCCAGCCAGGTGAACAGAAGGTTAGCTTGCTTGTGGGCAGGTGAAAAGCCAGGATTTTGGGGTGTTTTTTTTAATGAGGCAAGGTCCTAGAGTGCAGGTAGCACTTCTTCCCTTCCTGCAGCTGGCGAGCTGATGTTTAAGAGTTGAGCAGTGACAAAACCCTCTGGATTTAAAGAGCTGTGGTGTGAGTGCAGGGCTGAAATCTGATGCGGATCTGATACAGGCCTTCATTCTTGTCCCGGTGTTAAGAGATATCTCTTTGAACTCATTCATTCCACACGCATCCATTCTCACATCCATACTATGCCTTCTAAAAGCACTGCATAAATTCAGACCAGAGAAGCAGCAATCTGTGTCTGATTGTGTTTGAGGTGCGTTTTATTTATATGCATCTTTGCTAGGTTATCTGTATTGTTTCATCTTCGAGATCAGGTACTACTGGAGCAGCAGCTTGCAAAAGAACTGTTGAGAAAACACTGGATTTTTATTCCTTTCTTGTGGAAGTTAAACATTAACTGACTTGTGACAGTTAACAGAAGAGCATAAAGAACTCCACCAACGTCTTGGGCTTAAAACCTAAAACTGCTGGTGGTCTCTGCAGGCTCCAGCTCTGGAGGGTCTGACCTAGAGCTGAATGGAAAACCTTGGGGGTTTTTAGGCTCCCGCAACCTTTGCTTGTGCTTTAAGGATGATGCAGATCTGGCCGTGCTCCTGGCGTAGGTTATTAGTTGCTCTCCTGCTCAGTGACTGAGTGGGAGGGGGCAGAGCCCTTTGGCTCACAGCCGTTAGCATTATATTACATGACACCCCCCTTTCAGAGACCACGGAAACTGAGTGGAAGGATCCTTCACTCGGAGAGGTTTTGCAAAAGCAAAGCTTCCAATCTTGTCCGAGACAGGCACACTCTCCTGCACGCAGTAGCCAACTGTTTGCTTTCGTTTGGTATTTTTTCAATATATTTTTTTCTTTTTTTTCTTTGCTTCAAAGGAACTCGAGCCAGGAGTCTCGGCCTGCCCTGTCAAACTCAATGCAGAGGCCCCAGCTGGGGCAGAGTGTCAACCTTCCCCTGGAGATGGGCACGGCACAGCTGCCCTCAAGGTCAGGAGGTGCTCAGCTCCTTTTACCATGCCTCTCTCGCTGGTTCTGCCCTCCTGCCAAATAGCCTTCCTACCCAAACTTTCCTCTCTGCAGCAATGAACTCCTCTGGGCTAATGAATCATTGGTGTAACCACAGAGTATCTGTTCCCTTGGCAATCGTTTTTAGCAGCCGGTGTTCTCCTGTTACAGACACTTTCTATTTTAGGCAGCAGCAGCAGCCAGCACAACAGACAGAGCTGGAAGTGGTCCCAGGAAGAGAGAGCCTGTCTGGTTACGACCACTCACAGGTAAATCAACAGGGGTTTTGGTTACTCCTTGTATTTGTTGTCCTGCATTATTTAAATTACCCCTTGCTGGGGCTTTAAAGGTGGCCACACAAGATTGACTTGAGGCTGCTGAGAGTTTTACTGAATCTGCTTGCTTGATTCTGATCTGCCCCTGTGGCATCCTCCCCGCTATGCCCATGTTGGTGCTGCCAGCCCTAAATGGCTGCCCTGTCCCGATAAAACACGCAGGAGTCCAGGGAGCAGCCCGGCCTCTTGCCTGCGAGGTCTTTGCCTGCAAAGCCCTCGGCTGTTCTCTGTGCTGGCTGTGAGCCCGCTGGCTTCCTTTGTGTTTGAGGTACTAACAGCTCACACTTACACCTGCTCCCAGGTTCCCGTTCAGCCTGTGACCGCTGCCGGCCCAGAGCACAGCAAGCCCTTGGAGAAGGCAGAGAGCCTTTTTAATCAGGAGCGGGACCCAAGGTTCAGTGAAATCTACAGCAGTATCAATACAGGTAGGGAGTGCTGGGCTGTGAGGCGTGGCTGGGGGCACATCGCATGTTTATCCGATTTCAGCTTCGACCCGAGTTTCCTTTGCTCTTTGCTAAGTCGCTCAGAGCACTTCTAGGTGCAGAGGCTCAGCGTGGCTGTGGTGTGGCAGCCCAGGTCTTGCAGAACAGTGCTGAGTTTGACTCTGGGTGGATAATTCCTGGCTATGCTGATGTGCTGTTGTGGCAGTGAATTGTCCTGCAGCCAACATCTTGCTGGGGAAGTGTGGGGAGGGAGTGGGTGATAAGGTGTCTCTTGCTCTGTGTGTTACTGCCTGCCTTAGTCTGATCCTTCCTGCTTGTCCCCGGAGAGCAGTTCTCTGTGTTCCTAGTCTGGGCGCAGAATGTAGTGGATGCTCTAACCCCAGAGGATCTTAATGCCAAGTTTATTAGAAAATGGAGAGGAAATCAAATTAAACAAGCTTTTACAAAACCATCTGGAGTCTGCATCTGGATAAGGAACAGTCACGTTTGATGCTTTGGCTCAAAACAGTCTTCCTTCGCACGGGCATGTCTCTTGCAACTGGTTCTCTGTTCCTGCTGCTGAGACTTTCTCAGCCCTAACATGAATCAGCCTCTCTCCACAGACCAGAACAAAGCCATTCCTGCCAGCACAGTGCCTGCCAACCAGCCCCTCTTTACGCAGGGAAACACTTTCACCCCGTCACGACCTGCTGAGAACTTCAGGTGAGGCTTCCTGTGCTGTGCTTCAAATGGCCTCGTGTTAATTTTATCTTGGCCTGTGGTCCTGTTCTGTCTGTGTGTCCTTCTGCAACAGCTGAGTGTTCCCAGCCTCTCTCTGCATGGCAGTGATTGTCCATAAATGTGTTCCTCTATGGTGTGCACAGAAAATACAGGGGCAGCCCATCCAGGCATCGGTTTCTTTGAGGGGTGGGGGCGAGAAGGGCTCCTGCACCCCTGCTCTCCTGCCTGGTGCTGCTTTGCTCCTGGTCAGAGGCGCAGGAGCTCTGAGGCTGAGCACAGTGTCAGCACGGCCCCTCTTCTGCTCTGCCAGTCCTTGTCCTCACCTCCCCAGCTATTGCCTCGATTCCCTGATATCCCTCTGCTCTGTTGCTTGCTGCAGCTTGTCCGCGGGATAGCTGTGCCTCTTGAACGTGCTTGGACTGAAGCCCAAGAACTGAGCTGGGTGAGAGTAGCCTTGCCCACAACCCCAGCAGCTCCTGCCAGTTCTGCCCACAGCAGGGCGGCATGATGGGCACTGGCACATGAGTAAAGTTACCCACGTTTCTGGGCTCGTTTCCCCCCACCGATAACTTGCGTGGATGGTGTTTGTGCCTCTTTGTCCTGTATGTGATACCTAGTGTCCTAAGAGTGCCTCTTCTGTCTTCCAGGAGCAGCAGCATGGTACCTCCTGTGAACATTATTCAGCAGCAGCCCTCATCAGCAGGCCGGATCTTAGCACAGATTTCACGCCACTCCAACCCAGCACAGGTCAGCGGAACCAACTGGGCTCCAGGGACACGGCCAGCGTTCACACCCCAGGTAGCAAAGCCTGAACCCTCGGTGCAGGCCCCGAGCCCCTGCTGCATTACAGACCCTTCTTGCTGTCGTGAATCAACCTGCTCTAACTCTCTAGCTGCGTGAGGGAGCAATGCTGTGTGCCTTCTCCTTTGGGGCCAGTCCAGCAACTTCTCAGCCTACTTAAGGCGAGATTCAGAATAAATGCATCCCTCTTCTTCCTCTCCCATTTCTTGCTCTCTTATAGCAAGTGGCATCCCAGACGGTGAAGACTCGGCCTCCTTCCTTCAGCATGGGGACTTTCCAAGGCACCCCATCCTCCTTCAGCCCCATGACAGCACCTGGCTCTACGGCTTCTCCTACGGGGTCTGCTTACCCGAACCTTGCCAGCCGTGGCACGGGCTTCAGTGAGTACGGCTTGGGGTGCTGGGGAGGTTGGGGTGGCGACAAAATCCCCTTGGAGGAAATCTGGGAGCATCAGCCAGATACAGCCTTGATGTGATACGATCTCCATCGTTTTCTTGTGCATGTGTTGGGAATGCCCACATGTAGAGAGCACAGCTGAATCCCTGCTTTGGCAAACACTGCCCTTATCACCTTTAACCACTGTCCCACCGCAAGGCTCCAGAGCAGGTGAATTTTGAACCATTTTGAGGCTGACTGGGAGGAAACAAACCCCTCTGGGACTCCCCTGCATTTGTTCTTGTTCTGCCCCATAGATGGGTATTGACAGATGCCTTAACGCATGTGACAGTTCAGTGACTTTTCCTGGAGGGGAGATCCCAGCCTGTTACCAGGAGGCACCACACAGAGCTGTGCGCTTCCCAGTCCTGTTCAAGGATCACAGAAGCCCCAGCCCCGCACCAGGAAATCGTTTGCTGACTTGTTCTCTGTTGAACAGCCACGGAGGCAGCGCAGACCCCCGCCCCGTTCCAGACACGAGCAGCCGAAGGTGTGGGGATGTGGCCGCAGTGGCAAGGACAGCACCACGGCCCAGCGTCCGGGGAGCAGCACGTGCAGCAGCCGCAGCCAAGCCAGCCTGAGGTCTTCTCAGTAAGACGGTGCTTTTTTAACCTCCCGAGTGAGGACTGGTGTGGGCCAACCTTGTGGGAACGAAGGGTCTTCGCTTCCCAAGCGTGGGCAGCTGGCTGTAGCGCCAAGAGCTTGTCCCTGTAGTTGATAATAATATCTGGTGAGGTCTCAAACTGGTGAAGGACCTGATGGAGCTGAAACTGGAGAGGAGGGGTTAGAGAGGCCTCAGCTGGACTGGCCTTGTGCCTTGGCCCGTTGCAGGATCAGTGTGAAACTCTACCAGCTCCTCAGCTGAATTAGCCCTTCTAGCTCTAATTAAAAACAACAACAAAAAAGCCAAACCACCCCCCCCCGATCCCATGAAGTGAAGATAACTCTTGAGAGTTCATATTCTTGCAAGTTGCTGCCCCCTGTTTTCAAAGAAGTTAGTGCAGTCGCTGCCCATGACTTCAGTTTGCTGCTCTCCTGCAGCCTTGGACGCACACCCTGTGTGCCCCGGGAGGGAAGGGACCATCTCAGTATGCAGTACCTGCTCTGGCAATCTCCTCCGTGACTAAATTACCAGCGTGATATTCTAGTCCAGGTAATAACTCTCTCCTTGTATCCTCACAGGACATGCTGACAATGCTGGGAGACCAAGGACCCAACTACAACAATGAAGAGTTCCCAGAGTTGAATATATTCCCTTCTTTTTCAGAATAAAATAAGCCCTAGGGGAAGCAAATTATAGCTATATATAATATCCATGTGTAAAGGAAAACACCTAAGTCTTTTTTTCAAAGACTGCTGAACTTTCTAAACACTTCCCACCTTCCGGAGGCAAAACTCTGCCCGACAGCCTGGCAGACGGGTGGCCGTGCAGGAGGAGGTGGTTGTGGTTTTGGGCAGCTCCTCCGCACGGTGCTGGCAGCGGGGGACTCTTCGCCTGGAGGCTTCAGGACGCGAATGCTGCGAGAGCAGCTGCACTCCCTGACCGAAGGCCCCGCGTTCCTGGAGCCGCTCGCGAGTGGTTTTCGTTCTGCACGCTGGGTTGGCCGGAGGGATTCCTGTCTGGATTCCAGACAGCCCCTCCAAACTCATAAGGTGGCTTTTACTGTTTTTATTTCAATCTTCTATACCGTGACTCTTTTTCTATAAAACACAAAGTATTGTAACTTTTTAAATATTGGAAGAAACTCTTCCAAGCGTTAACCCTGTATAACGCAGTTCTGGAGGATGCTTGCCTGAGAATCCTTGGCACAAGCCGGCTTTCTGGTTGGAGGAAGCTTGGCTGTCTTTGGAGGGTTGTTAAAGCGTCTCCAGTCTGGGGTGCTTTATTTTGAGACTCCCACGTTGGCAGGCACGTTGGTGTTTGTTTGGATGCCGTCTCTCTTCTGTGAACTGTGCAATGAATATGGGCCTCTGTAGTCAGCGTGACCTCTAAACTCCCTCGGGGCCCAGTCATTCGTGTGAATGACGGGATAGTTACGAGCCATAAAAATATTATCTATGTAGCTTTGTTCTCGATGCATCAGTTCTGCAGCTGATGGTTTCTGTGCCGCCATGAACCAATGTTTCAACAGGCTTTTTGTCAGCTTATGGGGGGGGAACTGCTCTGCACTATCCACGCAATTTTACCACATCTAGATTGAGTTCCTCCGCTTCGTTTTGGAGCTGGACACCGGGTTTCCCGCACGGAGAGGCCCTGGATTTGTGTAGGGGCTTGCGGAGGAGTTGCGTTTTCACTACATGCTCTGAATTGGCAGTATTTGCTTCTACACTCACCGTCTCCTTAAAGAAAAATTCATGCCATCTGATGGCCCTGTTGCCAAATCACAAAATGGAGGAGAGCAGGGGAAGATAGGGAACAGAATTATTTTTTTTTATAGATACAATTTTTTTTTTTTTAGATTTTAAACCTTGACTTTGACTCTTCTGGCTTCTTCAGGGGAAAAAAAACTTGTGGCAAATCTTGCTCTCCTCAGGGTCTGTAGGGGCTGGAAGAACAGTTTGATTCCCCCTGCGATGGCAAGCCTTGCTTCAATTTCAACAGGAAAATTTGTTCATTGCAGAGTTTGACTTGGAAGGAAACTTGGCACAGCTGCAGCGGGGGAAGAATACGAAGCTTTCCTGGAAGCCTGGTTTTTGTTTTGGATGAAATCTGGGCATTTCTCCCTCCTCCTTGCGTGCTCTGGGGCTGCTTGAGACCCCCGGGATGGCCGTGACCGTCCTCTCTGCTGGTGAGGGGCGAGGAGGGGATGTGGTGTTTGGACTGACAGGTCTTGGTGCTGCGATGATGGGGGCGACCCTCCAAAGAGCAGATTCCGGAGACGTACCTAGTGGATAACATCCATGTGGGGAAGGCTTTGAAACGTTTGTGTTACTGGCTAACGAGTTTCAGTACTTGCGGAGGCCCAGAGAGCTTTCTCTTGGCAGTGGAGCAGAAAGCGTCCTTTTTTTTTTTTCCTCTCCTGCTTTTGTTGCAAAACTAAGATTTGAAGTTTTTTTTGTCTCACTTCAAACACCACTTCCAAATTTATCTATGGGAAGGTGGGAACCTCCCCTTAGGGAGTTTGGAAATGTCCCGTGATCCCCCTTTTACCTGGGGAAACAGTTACCAGCAATAACCACGATGGGCCCCTCTTTGTCCGCAGCAGCCCGTCGCATCCCGTGCCGTCCCCGTTGCCAGGCCGTGGCGTTTCCTCAGGCTTAGAGGAGATGTGTGTTGTAAAGTAGCAAGGTGTTACCCATCCCAGGTATTCGTACTCAGGCTTGCGACGCCTGCTTGCGGGGCCAAGGGGGCACGTGAAGGACCAGCGCTGAGCTGCACCGTCCTCCAGCATCGGAGCCGCGCTGACCCGACCGGACGGAGGATGGAGCAGCGCTCAGCTGCTGAAGGAGGAGGACAACTCCCATTTCCACAGAGATCAAGCCCTGGGGAACTCGACCCCTGTGAAGCTACAGCTCTGCTGCTTTCTGGAGAGAGGTCCTTCAGCTGTTGAGCTCCGTCCCAGGGCAGCAGTGGGAGCTGGACTTGCCCATGGTGCTTCAAAACGCTCCCCCCACCCCGAGCGCACCAGGACCTGGGGGCCGCGTGGACAAGAAGCAACGCCTTCCGTCTCTGCGTGTCCCCGGGCCCAGAGCCCGTCTCTCCCTGAGCCGTCACGGGTGACGCTGCTGTAGCCCCCTGATTTCAGGTCCTGCGTGGATGATGCTGGGGAAATGAAACCACCTGGAGCAGCCGGCAAATGCCGAACCTGTTGGGAAACACTGACCTGCCTTTGGCGCTGGCAGCAGCGAGGACGAGGACTGGTGAGGGGCTGGCGGGGTCTTGGCATCTGCCACCCCCCCACCACGGGGTCCCCAGGCCTGTCCTCTGGGCTAGCGGAGGGGCTGATGTGAGGTGCCACTGCAGAGCGGTGGGGGACGTGGGACAGCCCCAGGGCAGAGACGTGTTCCCTTCACCTTCCCTCTTGATAATTGTACTATTTTTCAATGTGAGGGGGGGTTATTTTATTGTACAATCGCTTGGGGGGGCGGGCAGGAGCCACACCTCCTCCTCCAGGGGCATTGTTTTGGGCCCAGGGCTCCCTCTTGTTGCAGGAATTGCAGATAAATCTATGTAGCAGAGATTTTACAACAAGGTATTTTCCCTTTTTCAAAGCTCTGTGTCTCATTTCTGCCTCCCCCCGTACTGTGGCAGTGGTCACAAATCCCTGGCCTTGGCCTTGCAGCAACGCTGGGGCAGCAGAGCCGGGATGGACCCCGGGCACTGCCTTTCCCCCCAGCGCCCTCCTTCTTCCCCCTCTTAATTACTTGCGGTCGTGGTCTGGAGCGCGTTAGCAGTTGCTTGTCATCTCTGTGTTTGTGGGTTATCATCTTCTCCCTGAACCCTGCAGCTGGGGAGGGGGTGCAGCCCAGTGCCCCCAGTACAGCCTCGCCTCCCCTCTGCAAAAGGAGTGTGGCCCCCTAAAATGCTCGGCTCCCCGGCGTTTGCTCCCTGTGCCGGTGGCCTCCCCGCTCGGTCATGCGCGGCCGAGTCAGGGCCCCGTGCTCGGGGCCATGAGTCCGCGGTGGAGCCCCAGGCTGACTCAGCCACCCCCTTTCTCAGCAGCCGGGGAGGGTGAGCTTGCGTGTGGGGTGCGGGTCCCTGTCCCCGGGGACCCCTGCAGCAATGGGGTGACACGGGTGCAGTTTAGAGGTGGCTCCAGCCTGCATCCCTGCCTTGGCGCTCCTCCCATCCCCTTAACTCTGCCCCTTGCTCCCTGGGACAGTCCATCCTCGGACCCACGGCTGGGTGATGATGATGATGTCCCCAGTGTGGGGTGCCTGGGGCAGGGCACTGATGCCACTGGGTCACACCGGGCAGTGAACAAGGTTTTCTGACTCGTCCTGGCAGGAGCCGCGTGACGAAGTGCCAGTCACCACAGAAAGCACCGTCTGGCTCCGTTTCCCCGTGGTGTTGCTGCCTCGGGTTGGGGATAAGCCTGGGCCCTACTGTGCCCCCCAGAACTGGGCCCAGGGGGCGGCAGGGGAAGCAGTCCTGTGTTGGGGACATGAGGGACAAGAGATGAGGTCCTGTCCTCTGCTCCAGATGTCACACAATGACCCTGAGTTGCTGGGGAGGGTCTAATCCTGCTGTGTAGTGCCTCTCCCGAAGCAAGTTGGGTGCTCAGCCCTCCGTGGGGTGCTGGGTCTCTCAGGAACACAAGCAGCCCCTCTACCATGGGGCAGGAGGGTGACCCTGGGCAGGACTCTGGGCCAAGGAGGTGTCCCCAGGGCAGGAGGGTGTCCCCAGGGCAGGATCCAGAGCCGTGGCCCCGAGCTGGGGCTGACTCAGCTCTGCCCCGCAGCATCACGTGAAGCCGGGAAGGAGCCGCTGCTGCATCCCCCCGTCTCCTCCTTCCCTCCAACCCTGTGCAGACCCGAGCGACTGCCAAAATTTTCCAGCTGCCTCTTCACTTCCTCAATCCAGCGGCATAAAAGAGCTGAGGACGCGGCACCCGCATCCCCCAGTCCCCGGCTGTGCCGTCCTCCCACCGACAACGCGATGCTGAGGTAAGAGGTGTGGGAGAGGGTCCCGCGGGTGGGCAGGAGACCCAGCGAGGCATTGCTGGGGCAGTCGGGTGGCTTTTTCCCCAGGGAAATGGACTCCAGTGCGACTGGGGGGGAAATAGGGTCCCGTATGGCAGCGTCAGGACCCTTAGAGGTGCAAGAGGGGAAACTGAGGCACAGAGCACAGACCTGGGCTGTGGGCTGCAGGCGCGGGCTGGCGTCCCCATCCCTGCTCTGCCCCGGGGGTCTGGTGAGGAAGTGGATGCTGGGGAAGAGCGGGTAAAGCACGGGAGGGGGCAGGATGCCCAGGTCCCCCCTGGGCCCCCCCAGCCTGCACCCCTCCAGCCTGCACCCCCTGCTCCGTGCGACCCCAAAACTTGGTTTCCCCACGGCCTGGGGCTGCCGGAAAAGCGCCAGCGGTGCGGTAATGGGAACCAGCTGTCCCGGCTCATGTGATGCTGCGCCCAGCCAGCGCTGCCCGCAGTGGGGTCCGGGCCCCAAAGCAGGGTGGGGTCCTGGCCCGAAACCAGGGTGGGCCGGGGGTGCTGGTTCCCGTGGCCTGGTAGTGGGGTGGGTACGGGGATCGGGTCTCTCCCAGTATGGGTGCGGGGTCCCAGTCCCTCGTGGCTCAATACTGGGCTGGGCGCAGGGTCCCCTATGGCCTGGAAGTGGGATGGACACAGGGTCCCGGCTCCTATAGCCCAGCTCTTGGGTGGGCACGGGCTCCCAGTCCCCTATAGCCTGACACAGTGGTGGGCACAGGGTCCTGTGGGCACAGGGTCCGGTGCCCCCTCCAGCCCTCCCAGGCTCAGTCTCTGTCCCTGTCCCCGTTCCCCAGGATGTGGTGGCCCACGCTGCTGGCTCTGCTGGTCCCCGCGGCGGTGGCGGCCCAGCTGCACCCTGAGCAGGAGCTGGACACCCAGTGGGACCTCTGGAAGAAAACCTATCGCAAGCAGTACAACGGCAAGGTACGGCAGAGCCCCGCAGGAGGGGACCGGCCCCTGGGGGATTACTGGGTGCTGATGTCCCCATGGGGCTGGGGTTGGTGTCCCTGGGGGCGTCCCCACGGTGGTGCTGGGGGCCGTGGGCAGGATCCCTCTGCCCAGCGCCATCTCACTCCGTGGTGCAGGCAGACGAGGTGGCACGGAGGCTGATCTGGGAGAAGAACCTCAAGTACATCAACACCCACAACCTGGAGCACGCGCTGGGTGTCCACACCTTCGAACTGGCCATGAACCACCTGGGCGACATGGTGAGTGTCACCGGCGGGGACGGTAATGGGGTGGAAGAGAGGGGACTGAGCACCCTTGGGTGCTGCTCTGCCCAGCAGCCCCAGGACTGCACACATCCACCCTGCGCTTCTTCCCCAGACCAGCGAGGAGGTGGTGAGGATGATGACGGGCTTGAAGGTGCCCCGTGGCCGCCCACGTCGCAACGAGACGCTCTATGTCCCCGACTGGACTGAAAGAGCCCCGGCTGCCGTGGACTGGAGGAGGAAAGGCTACGTGACGCCCGTCAAGAACCAGGTAAGCAGGGTGCTCCCGGGGGTGCCCAGAGCAGGGCGGCACCCCGGTGTCACCCGTCCTGTCCCCGCAGGGCCAGTGCGGCTCGTGCTGGGCTTTCAGCTCGGTGGGTGCGCTGGAGGGGCAGCTGAAGCGGAAGACGGGGAAGCTGCTCTCCCTCAGCCCCCAAAACCTGGTGGACTGTGTGACCAACAACGATGGCTGCGGTGGCGGCTACATGACCAATGCCTTCGAGTACGTCCGGCAGAACCATGGCATCGACTCGGAGGATGCTTACCCCTACATTGGCCAGGTCTGGGGCTGGGAGGGGGATAGTGACTCCATCTTCTCCCCCCGTGGCTGCCCTCCCATCCCCATCTCACCTTGACCTTGCTGGTCCCACGCAGGATGAGAGCTGCATGTACAACCCCACCGGGAAGGCTGCCAAGTGCCGCGGTTACCGGGAAATCCCCGAAGGGAACGAGAAGGCTTTGAAGAGGGCCGTGGCCAGGATCGGACCCGTCTCCGTGGGCATTGACGCCAGCCTGCCCTCCTTCCAGTTCTACAGCCGGGGTGAGGGGTTGAGGGGGAGTGCCCGCTGGCCATGGGGCAGCTCGGGGAAACTGAGGCACGGCCGGGTGATTTATCTGGAGCCTAACCATCCATCCCGTCCCCCAGGTGTGTACTATGACGAGAGCTGCAATGCCGAAAACATCAACCACGCGGTGCTGGCAGTAGGCTACGGCACACAGAAGGGCACCAAGCACTGGATCATCAAGAACAGGTACGGCAGGACAAGGGGCTGCTTTTCACCGGGTGGGGGTTTGCCGGCGGCTCTGCTGGCAGCTCAGGCTCTGCCTTTTCTCCCCACAGCTGGGGTGAGGAGTGGGGCAACAAGGGCTACGTCCTCCTGGCGCGCAACATGAACAACGCCTGCGGCATCGCCAACCTCGCCAGCTTCCCCAAGATGTGAGCGCTGCCGGCGCACTCCCTTCCCGCGCCGCATCCGTCCGCCCTCCCTGCTTCCCTGTGTTCAAACTCGGCCTTCTCGCTCCTAGTCTCCAAAGCTGACGTCGCTCTGGGGGTGGAATCTCTGTCTCTCCGTGAGAAATCTCCCCCGGGAAAGGGGAGAGACCCCCCGGCTGCAGATGACCGGTGCGATGAGCTCCCCCCAACTCTGTTTTCCCGGGAGTCCTTTGCCATGCTGGCACCATGTGTGCCCAGTTCTGCCTTCCCGCGGCCGCAGATGCTCCGGGCCCGGCTTGGCCGGCTCCAGAGAGTCTGATCCATCCGGGGATGCTTGTGCAAACAGGTCCCGCGCCGGCCTCTGCCTCCCGGAACGCGTGGGGAGCGCCGCAGGTGGAATATCCTCCACGGAGAGCACGAATCTGTCTCCCCCCACCTTGCATCCCAGTGGGGGCTGCAGAGAATGATACAACTTTATTTTTAAAATAAACCCTGTTGGGAATAAACTCTCGGGCTGGTTTGCTCTGTGCCGCACCGGCCCCACGGCGGGAAGGGGCTGCAGTGGCGGAAAACTCCTTCCCTTTCCGAAAGGGGCAGGAGCCAACGGTGAAACGCGGCTGACTCTGGGGCGAAGTGGGGAGAGAAGGTGCTGCTGGGGTCTTTTTCACAAAATCCCAGCGGGTTTTGCAGGACCCCTGAAACAGGTTGAAGAAATAGAGGGGGATTAAGGAGGAAGAAAGAGCAATAAATAAACAGCTGGTGTGGGCTGCAGCGCCGCGGCTTCTGGGCAAACGTCTGTGCCAGGGCTGGGTGACATTTTGTAGCCAAAACCCCCATGTCTCCCCAGAAACCCAAACCCAAGTGCTCCTTTTAATGCAACAAATTGAGAAATGACTGCAGCAAAGCTCCGGGCGAGCCCTAACAGGAAGGGAAGGTGATGTTAGCTTTAAAAATTCAAGCAAAAAAGAGGTTAGGCACTTAAAAATAAGTTTCTTTTTCCCACTCACACCCATGCCAAGATGTGCGTGGCGAGTGGCCTGGCCGGGTGACGGAGATGATGAGGGACGCTGGTGAATTCATCGGGGCCTGCCAGGATGTTCCATCAGGGTTGTTCGAAACCAGAACGCTGTGAAAAGAAAGTGAAATAGGAGCATTTCCTTGTTCACCGGCTCTCGGCTGCAGCAAGCGGAGAGACCTCCTCGCACCCCCGTGCTCTCCCAGGCCCCGCGCGCCTGTCCCGATTCTGAGCCGGGCTCCGTGGGAAGCTGCACCGTGGCTGGGCAGGCAGGTGAGACATCTCCCTGGGGTGATGTTTTGGCTGGAGAACACGGAGAAATAGTCCCTTTGTGCTTGGCTGGGGGACAGGGTTCATCTCTACCTCCTTGGTCTGTCCCCCTCAACTGCTCCTTTTCCCTGAGAGCTGCCGCAGTGATGGAGACGGAAAGTGGGCAGAGGAAATATTTGGGGATGTGCGAAGTTTCCTTAGAAGATACTTTCTTCTGGGGGGGGTGGCACTGCAGGTGTGCGTGTGGGAAGGGTCTGGTCCTGCTCACGGTTGCCCTGGGGCCGCAGAGCATCCCTGTGCGACTGGAGACAGCTCCTAGCCAAGCTCCTAGCTCCACTAAGGGGACCGGGGTGGTTTGGGAATCGGTGGGGAAGTAAAACCCCCAGGCTGGGGTCTGGCACTGCCTCCCCAGTCTCAGCTGAGCGGGATGAAGCTGCTGGCTTCCATCGCCTTCCTGGCCACGCTTGCGGTGACACTGGGACACCCTGACCCCGCACTGGACTGGCACTGGCAGCTCTGGAAGAAAACCTACGGCAAGGAGTACCGCCACGAGGTAGGGGTGTCTTGCCGGGGAGGTGGAGGTGGCTTGGGGTGCTAACATGGTGGGTGCTGCTCCGGCATCATGCAGTGGGGAGAAGAGCCAACAGCGCTTTGAAGCACTGCTGGTTCCCAAGGATGGTTTGGCAGGGGCTCCCGACAATCTTTTGTGGGATAAAATGGGGTGAAATGGCTGCAGGGGCTGTTGCCACACATCACAGGGCTGCGTCTGATTTCAGAAAGAGGAAGTGGACCGGCGTGTGACATGGGAGAGGAACCTGCGACTGGTGATGCTGCATAATCTGGAGCACTCCCTGGGGCTGCACTCCTACGAGCTGGGCATGAACCACCTGGGAGACATGGTAGGCACCGGCCGCACCACGAGGCTCAAGGGTGGAGTCACGCGTTCAGTCGAGGGGGCTGAAATGCGCCATGTTGGTGATGCCACAACCACATGCATCAATCCCCGGAGGCTGCAAGGACAAACCAGGCCCTTTCGGAGGGGTGGGATGCGTGGATGGATCCGCTCTCCTGTCGTGCAAAGTAAACCTCAGCACGTCGCGAATGCCTCTGTGCTCCTTCCCACCAGACCAGCGAGGAAGTGGCGGCTTTGTTAACTGGGCTGAACGTTGCTCCTCGGCCAAACCGGACCTCCACGTACCGACCGCAGCCTGGCAGCAAAGTCCCGGACACGGTGGACTGGAGGGAGAAGGGATGCGTCACGGATGTGAAGAACCAGGTTTGAAGCTCTCTCTGCGCCTCTTCGTGTCTCGGTCCCGTGCTCGGTCTGAGCATCTCTGGGGCTTTTGCAGGGTGCTTGTGGGTCGTGCTGGGCGTTCAGCGCCGTGGGAGCCCTCGAAGCCCAGGTGAAGCTGAAGACGGGGAAGCTGGTGTCCCTGAGCGCCCAGAACCTCGTTGACTGCACCAGGAGCTATGGGAACGAAGGCTGTGGTGGAGGATGGAAAACCAAAGCTTTCCAGTACATCATTGACAACCAAGGGATTGACTCGGATGCATCCTACCCCTACACGGCTCAGGTAGGCATCAGACCTGGGCAACGCTTAGGCTGGCTCAGCTTAAAACGGAGGAATTAATAGTCCTGTTGCTTCCAGAGGAAATCCACTTTGGAAGACCGTGGAGTTGTCTGTCTTTAATGCCACGAGCATCGGTACTGACTCACATAACGCAGAGCAGGACTCTGTGCAGGATCTGATGCGTTTTCCCCCTTACCTTTGTTTGCCAGGACGGCACGTGCCGCTACAACCTGACGGCGCGGGCAGCCACGTGTTCCAGGTACGTCGAGCTGCCGCATGGCGATGAGGCCGCGCTGAAGGATGCTGTCGCCAACGTGGGGCCCATCTCTGTCAGCATTGATGCCAGACAGCCCACCTTCTTCTTGTACAAAGCTGGTGGGTCTTCCAGGGGATCATGACAAAGAGCTGTGCCTTCCTTCCCGTGACCCAACTTCCCCAAATATAAATTATTTCAGCTTTGACTTGTGTTTAGCTTGTGTTGCCCTCATTCTTGGCGACAGGCATTGGTGACATCTCCCAAAGAGTGAATTTAACTCCCATTTGGGCAGCGACTTACGGCAAGTTGTCCAATGGCTGTTTCCAAATGCCTTCCAGGTATCTACCATGACCCAAACTGTTCTCAGCTGGTGAATCATGCCGTGCTCGTCATCGGCTACGGCTCTTCGGATGGGGAGGACTACTGGCTCGTGAAAAACAGGTACAGCAAACCCATTCACTGAGTAGCTTTTCCTTCCAGCCTCTGCTCTGAGGGGCACCCTGCAGGTTTCAAAGACATGCCAGTGATGCGCTTTTCAACGCCCATCAGCTTTCTTTAGGTATGTTTAGGGCTCAGCTCCATCACAACCATGGTGTAAAGGGCCCTTGATTAAGCCCTATAAACCCAAATAGATGTACATCACCCAAAATGCTCCTGCCTGACTTCTCTGTGCTGCGAGTTGGCTCAAAAAATGGGATTTCTGCTCTGCGGGAAACTCCAGGGTTTCCAACGTTCCTGGATGCTGAGTCAGCGCAAAGGGCTGGTGCTTCTTGGTTGAGAAACCGAGCTGTTTTGATCTGGGGACATGCTGGTGAGCCCCCTCCTTCAGCCAGTTTGGAGGCACAGCCTGAAGGACCATTGCAGCCAGGCTGCCCCTTGCATTAAAATGTATTTGTGAACACGTTTTTCACTGTTTAAAATGCAGAACAGGAAGAAACAAAGTGTTGAAATGAGAGAGTCCTGCTCGGACAGACGCACCTCTGGAAAAAAACCCCAACTGCGATGTCAGCAAAGCTACATTCAGCAACTGAAAACCATTATCTTTTTTAAAAACAAACAAAAAAAAAACCCGGCTGTGGGCAGTTCTGTCAACAATGCTCCTTTATCCTCATGTCAGGGCTGGGCTAAAAATCCGTCAGTTTTCTCTGCTGTCTCTCATCTCTGGCCTTGGTAGGATTTAAAAAAAAATCTGTTATTTTTAATATACAAAACTAATTATTCACCTTTATCTGGTATTTCCTTGGTGGTTTTGGCTCACTCCAGCACATAGAAAATAAGTGATTTTCCTCTGCCTCTGCCTTAGAAGAGTTAGTGGCAGCAAAATCTGGCAGGGCAGCAGTCAGGAGGTTCAGCCTTTTTGGCAAAAAGATGTGGATTTGGCTATTTCTGCAGCTGCTGGGGAGGAAGCTTGAACTGAAAAAAAAAATTTTAAAAAGGGGTGGGGAGAGAAAAAAGCGAGGGTGTGGGGTGGTACGGAAGGAGGCAGTTACCTCCTGTTGTCTAATTTTTGCTTCTTCCTTCTTCCAAAAGTTGGGGTGTGCATTTTGGTGACCAGGGCTACATCCGGATGGCGAGGAACCGTGGAAATCACTGTGGGATTGCCAGCTACGGTGCTTACCCCCAGATCTAGAGGCTTCCCCGCTTTCGGGATGAGCTCTTGAGATGCCGCCACTCACCCTGCTGATCTCGAGCGTGCCCAGCTCTACTCCAACCTTCCCTCCTTGAGGAATGCCATTGCATTTCTACAGATAAGCAGCAGAAATTAGGAGCGATCGCAGTTGGCTTGTTCGAGCGTCTTATCAAGTGTGACCGCCTCATTCACCCTCCCCAGGAACTTATCCACTAATAAGGGATAATCTGTTGGGAATTATTTCAATTATTTAGGTGGAGGGCTCTCTGTCATTGCTAACTCTTGCAATCTCTGTCAGCTTTTTAGAAAATGACTCAGCTGCATCTTCAAAGCTCTTGAGACACTGTTTTGCTTCCTCCTCTTCTCTTAGAAGATGGTTTCTTGAAGCCATTTTATATCCTGTGGTGCTTCGTAGTGGTGAGAAGTGCACCCTCCTGCCTGGCTGTCCTTTGTGGGAACCTGGAGGATGCCCTGACCGGAGGCTGCAGCGTGATTTCCAGGCAGCTGGAGACTTTGACTGTGTTTTCAGCTGCCTGCAACATAATGGGCATTAAAGGTGTCTCCTGCTGTCCAGGCAGCGCTGAGGCTGGCCAGCTCAGCTCCATCCCATGACTGTATTTAAAACCCTCTGTGTCTTCCCCTCTGTGCTACCCCACAGAAAAGTGAATAAATGTGATTTTTTTTTTTTCGGAAGAGCTGGCATTGGTCTGGTTGGTACACCGCTGAGGTGGGATGGGAGCTCAGGTCTACCCAGTTCAAACCGGTAGCAAGGCTCCGTGCTTGACCTCATCCTGCCTCTTAGCTCAGAACCAAGTCACAAAAATGCAGAAGTCGTATCAGAGGAGTGTGACACCCAGCTCCTGCCCACTGGCCCCATAAGCCACATAAACCACCGTGAGAGCCTTGCCACTAATTTTTGGGGTGCTGGAAATAGGAAACTTTCTCATCTGCAATCATTTTCTGACGGTGTTGAGGATCCTGCTTCAAATAACCCCGTGACTGGCACGGCAAGCCCAGTTCTCAGCTAAGTGAAAATGAAATCAGAGCATTTCCTCATTTCCTGACTCGTGATTTGTCCAACGAGTCGCAGCCACCGTGTGCTGGAGGTCCTGGGCGTCCCGGCAGTGGGGACGTGCTGGATTTGTCCCAGGCATCCCCCCTACCCTATACACGTGCACTGCCGGGCAGCTGAGGATCGGTACCCACCAGCAGAAGAAGCCTTTTCAGGTATGTTGGGTGCTTTTGTATTTTAACACCCCTCTGGGAGGACTGAGCTTTGAGGAAGTAAAACTGCAGGAACAATATTTTTATGTTGACTCTGACTCCATCTAATCTCCTCCAAGTCCTCTCTGGGTAGTTGAATTGTATGTAGCAGCCCATCTTCAGGAGCTGGTGGACATCAGCTGGGTGGAAATAGGATTTGTTTTGCTTTTTAAGGTGCTGGAAAACACAGGTTTGTCAAAACAGCCACTTGACCAGGCGATGTGTAAGCCTCCTTCGGGGAGGGTTTCTCAGGCAGGGTGGAACCGTGAGACAAGGCGTGTGTCTGGATGTGTCCCTGCGTGTCGGTGTCCGCACGGGCAGGGGTTGGGTCCGGCAGACTTCTCCCCCTGAGGGAAGTTTATGAGTCCTGGATGGGATTTCTCTTCCACCTCGCAGGGGTTTGGGGTACGCAGCAGGCGAGCGGGGCAGGCAGTGCCGCTGCGGGGTGCTTGTCTAGGCAGGCAGGACAGGAGCTGTTGGCATCACCTGGTGTAGAAACCCTGTGAAGGGCATGCCAGGGAGTCCAGGTCAGGGATGTCATCACCGTTCTGCTTCTCTTACCAAACCGGATTTGTCACTAAGGGGTCAAGCACGGCTCCGGCTCTGAGCCCTCAGCTCCCAGCGTGTGTGCCGCGTCGCTCTGACTCCCCAGTCCCAGCTGAGCGGGATGAAGCTGCTGGCTTCCATCGCCTTCCTGGCCATGCTTGCGGTGACACTGGGACACCCTGACCCCGCACTAGACTGGCACTGGCAGCTCTGGAAGAAAACCTACGGCAAGGAGTACCGCCACGAGGTAGGGGCATCTTGCCGGGGAGATGGTGGCGGCTTGGGGTGCTAACATGGTTGGTGCTGCTCCGGCATCATGCAGTGGGGAGAAGAGCCAACAGCGCTTTGAAGCACTGCTGGTTCCCAGGGATGGTTTGGCAGGGGCTCCCGACAATCTTTTGTGGGATAAAATGGGGTGAAATGGCTGCAGGGGCTGTTGCCACACATCACAGGGCTGCGTCTGATTTCAGAAAGAGGAAGCGGACCGGCGTGTGACATGGGAGAGGAACCTGCGACTGGTGATGCTGCATAATCTGGAGCACTCCCTGGGGCTGCACTCCTACGAGCTGGGCATGAACCACCTAGGAGACATGGTAGGTGCTGGCTGTGCTGCTGCGAAGGGGGTTGTCTTCGTCTTTAATTACCTGCAAGGTTGATTTAATGAGGCATATAAGGGGGTCAGGGGTGGAAAAACTCCCAACACCCTTCTCAGCCCATCCTCTTCCCGTGGACTCCAGCAGCCGTGGACAAACTGCTCAGACATTCCTGTGCTCAACCTCTGGCATGAGGCAATCTGGTGTGAGGAAATAACTCCTTAATGCAGCAGTTGGGATGCGCAGACCTGGTCCTGGTCATTATATATATATTTGCAAATCATCCCTCTTCAATGTCCCAAGGTTGTAGTGTTGTTTCATTAAACATACCAGCTTCTAGGGATTTTTGGTGCTGGAGTAAAGCTTTGCATTTGCTTTTTCTTGCCCTTTCCAATGAACGGCTACAAATTAAATGTAAAAAATAAAAAGCCAAGGACTCCACAAACCTGCTAACTCTTGAAGCTCAGACTGTTCAAGGGAAACCCCCCTCCACCTCCAACACACCCCGTGTAGGACTTACCAGAGACAAGGAGATCATGAGCCGGTGTTTTCTTTTCCCACCAGACCAGCGAGGAAGTGGCGGCTTTGTTAACCGGGCTGAACGTTGCTCCTCGGCCAAACCGGACCTCCACGTACCGACCGCAGCCTGGCAGCAAAGTCCCGGACACGGTGGACTGGAGGGAGAAGGGATGCGTCACGGATGTGAAGAATCAGGTTTGAAGCTCTCTCTGCGCCTCTTCGTGTCTCGGTCCCGTGCTCGGTCTGAGCATCTCTGGGGCTTTTGCAGGGTGCTTGTGGGTCGTGCTGGGCGTTCAGCGCCGTGGGAGCCCTCGAAGCCCAGGTGAAGCTGAAGACGGGGAAGCTGGTGTCCCTGAGCACCCAGAACCTCGTTGACTGCTCCATGATGTATGGGAACAAAGGCTGCAGTGGAGGTTTCATGACCAGTGCTTTCCAGTACATCATTGACAACCAAGGGATTGACTCGGATGCATCCTACCCCTACACGGCTCAGGTAGGCATCAGACCTAGACAGCACGTGAAATCTGCAGAAAAACACACGAGCATGGAAGCAACATGGCCATTTGTTCTGCTATTCTGCGTAGACACCCTTCTCCTCCTCTTCTCCCACCGATTTCCCTCTGTCTTGGTTTCTACCAGTGTCGTGTCATCTTCTCAGCCTTTGCAGCTGATTCTTTCAGACCTGGGAAGGGACCTTTAGACTTTTTTTTCTTCTCATAGTTGAATGACTGGACTGGCAGCCAGAATTTCTACATGTTTATTTCTGTACTACATAAATTATGAGGCAATGTACTACACGGAAGGGAAAAATGGGACAGGAGTCCTGGGTCCTGTTCTCAGCTCTCTGTATTATTCCGTCTTCTATAGTTTTAAAATGGGATATCGATATTTCTACCATTTCAGTGGGCAGAGGTTTCCAGTAAACAACATTCATACAATTGTTTTTAAAAGTTGCCTGTAACAGATGCTGTATGAATGCTGCAAGGTCATAGGGAAAGAGCCATAAGAAAATACAGATCCTAATGCTGAGAGTCTTGATGGCCAGAGACAAGAGATGCCCTGAAATGACCTGTTGTCTTGAAAACATGGCCTGTGGAAACAGGTCAGAGGAACAGCAGCTCAGTCCAAGAAAGAAAAGTGGAATACAAGTCTTCAAACAGGCATAAGGCAGCTACAGAGACAAAAGACGCTGTTCTCTGTGTCCAGAGGGGGAATGAGAAGCCCTGGGCTTAATTTACAATAGAATAAATTTAGGTTAAACATGAGTCTTCAGATGGGAAGGATGAGGAAGCAAGGACAGTTTCTCTAGGGAAGTTGTAGAAGTATTGTCATCGGAGGTTTCTAGAAAAAAGGCAGAGAATTCTGTTGAAATGGTTTGGCTGCTCTTGCTGTAGGGAAGTGAGATGGACAAGCTGGTCTCTTCACGTCCTTCCAGACATCTTTTCTGTAATCCTGTGTATAGAAAAATGGTGGTCAAAAAAAAAAGTGAAGAACGGGGTAGCACAGGGTAAAAGAGGGCTGACACATAGCTGAAAGTCTTGAGCTGTTCCTGGTGGATTCCTCAGGCTCATCTTCTCAACTCCCCCTTGTTCCTACCAGAATGGGACATGTCAATACAATGCTTCCACACGAGCCGCCACTTGTTCCAAGTATGTTGAACTCCCACACGCTGATGAAGCAGCCCTGAAAGATGCTGTAGCCAACATCGGACCGGTCTCTGTTGCCATTGACGCCACCCAGCCCACCTTCTTCTTGTACAGGTCAGGTATGTCCTCTTACCCTGGAGATCTTCTTCACAGTCTTCTGTGTCTTTCTGCACATAAAGCTTATGAAATTCGGTGGAATTTGGCAAGTTGGGGCTTAATTCCTGGATGAAGGCATCAATGCGACAAAACCTAAGACAGCAGCGTTAGTGACTATGCTGAAGGTTGACTTCGACTCCAAGACGAGGTCTTGTGGTTTGACGACATGCTTCCTAACTCCTTTTTTTCCAGGTGTGTATGATGACCCTCGGTGCACACAGGAGGTGAATCACGGAGTGCTCGTGATTGGCTACGGCACCCTAAATGATAAGGATTACTGGCTTGTGAAAAACAGGTAGAGGCACGACTGTGTATCACTGAACTCGTTATCCATATGCTCACCATGTGTAGGGATAGGCTCCTCCTAGGCAACCTCCCGCTGCTCAAACTGACATCCTCACAATTTTATAACGACCGATATTTACACAGATGAAAGGGAGGTCAGTTGGGTGCTTGTGCAATGGGGGTTGTTATAGAGTTGGAAGTTGGTATTGGTCCTTAAACTATTCCCTAAGGATTCATGCTTAGCCATGTCAAAGCACCTTTACATCACCCTAGCAGTGTGAAGGAACTTTTAAATGCATTTAAAATAGGCTTACACCCACCTTAAGTTCCCTTTATGTTGATGAGCGTTGTTGTGACTTAATACAGGATTAGAAATCCCATGAAGCAGTTAATGAAAACGCTTCTGTGCTGTGATGTTGATAAAGCTGCCTCTTCACTTACAGAAAAAGGAATTTAATTTTTCTCATGTCCATTTTTTTGTTTCCTGTCCCAAAAGTTGGGGCGTGCGTTTTGGTGACGAAGGCTATATCCGCATGTCAAGAAACCACGCGAACCATTGTGGGATCGCCAGTTATGCCTCGTACCCGCTAATATAGACAGAGCCTGTGCTTCAGAGAGGACTCCTGAGGCTTCAGTTAAACCACTGATGCTACGCTTGCATGGATCTACTGACTTCAAAAATCATTTTCTGGCTCCGTGGGTAACGTCCTTCTGTTAGGTCAGCCTGTGTTACAGGCTGGGAGGGAGTCCTTTGCGTGGGAGGATTTTGGAATGTGATTTACAGGCACCTAGTGACTTCTTTTGGGGGAAAAAAGGGGTTTTTTTCAGAGTAAAATTGCGATACCTACAGTTATAATGGAGATCATGTTTTCCTCTCTCCAATTTAGCATTGAGTACCGCTATGATGACACAGATATCATTTTATGCCTGTGTGATGTTGATGAAATTGCAGAATTTCTTTGACAAATAAAAGATCAGTTTCGCCATCCAAAAATCTGATATTTGGTCTCTGGAGCCAGGAATGGGTGGCATAGGGAATTCCAGCTAGTATTTTCTCATCCGGCAGTGCTCCCCCATGTAAGGACCTCACAAAACCTCGCCACAAATGATGCTTCTCTCCAAAGGATGTCCATGATTTGGGAATGGAGGATATGGACCATCGGACCGCTGCCAAAAGCGTGGGGGGAGAAAGTGGCTGATACCCGTGGTTTCATGCTGATGTAAGTCCTCATGATGATGATATCGAAATGTAAGTGCTGTCACTGGCACTTCAGCTCCATCGCACCCACACAACACAACCCATCATCAAACACAGCGCTTGTTTCCAACAGGGACAGTAAAACCCATTCTGAAGGAAAAAGGTTTTCAGGTTAAGCCTTTTGGTTGAGACTGCAAGTTCACCAGCCCTTTTTCTCTATATTTATGTATTTACTATGGGCTTAAAAAACCGCCTCGTTGTTTGTTTCAGTGAAAAACTTAGAGAATCACCTTTATATTTAGTTGGGCACTGCGCTGGCCTGAGGTGCCACTGCCACCTTGGGGGAGGTGGGGGAACTGACCAAGTCTCCATCTGCAAGGTGACATTTGAGAATGCTCACATCACCTATCAAAAGTATCACCTATTTTTGGCCTTTGCAGCTAACCGGATAGGTTATTGTTGGGATTTTTTAACCCTTTTGCCAAAGCATTGCTCAAAGTCTTAAAACCCTTTCAACTGAAGGCATCTCCTTTCCAAGCACGGAGAGCTCTGTAGACGACGGAGCACCTCCAGCGCTGTTCTTGGAAGGGAATCAAAACCCACCATATCTTCAGCAAAAACATCAACCAGTGAAAAGCTGGTGGGCCAAGACCCTCATGGAATGAAGGACAAAGAATACTTTGACTTAACGCAAACATACAAACTGGGGGGGCTCTGGGAGGGTACTGGGGGCATGGGGAGGGTTCTCGCAGGTACTAGGTGGGTATAGGTGGTATTGGGGGTGGCTCTTGGGGGTCCTGCAGAGCTTTAGGGTGTAGTTGGGTGCTCAGCAGGGTTACTGGGAGGCTATGGGATGGCCTTGGGAGTTCTGGGATGTTCTGAAGGCTTGGGGGTGCTCTGAGGGCATACCGGGGGCACTTGGAGGGTCCTTGGTGGCTTTGGAGGATATGGGAGGACTCTGGGAGTGTATTGGGGATACTGGGAGGGCCTTGGGGGCTCTGGTGGGTACTGGGAGGCTCTGGGAGGGTCTTGGAGGATACTGAGGGGCTCTGAGGAGGGTGCTGGAGAAAGTTGGAGGGTCCTGGGTGGCTCTGTGGCATACTAGGGGCTCTGGGAGGGGTATTGGGGGGACTTTCGAGGGTCGTGGGGATCTGGGAAGGTATTGGGGGCACTAGAAGGGTCCTGGGGGTTTGGGTGGGTCCCTCCTCAGGCTTTCTTTGCATCCCAGAGCACTCTTTTTGTCCTCTGTGCTAATTAGGATGCCTCTGTTCAGTCCCTCTCTGCTCAGATCCCATCTCCAGTCCCTCTTTTCCTCCCCAAGCTTTCTTTTGTCTCCGTAAGGGCCTTAGGACCCTTGTGAGTTCTCTCACAAACCATCCTCTGCCTTTCCTTGTGCCCCAGAGGCCTCTGTGTGCCTTTTATTCTCTCTGGGATCCCCGTTTTGGTCTTGGAGCCCCTCTACAGAACTTTTAACCCACGTCCAAAACAGAGCCCAGGCCAAACACGGACCCCCGCTACGGCTCCCAACAAGCGGGGCCAGGACTGACAGCTTTCTGCAGCAGTCACCTTTCCTTGGGAGCCCCTTCTCACCCCCAGACGTGGGGCCCATTCGCTTTCTCTCCCCAAAACCCTCGCCCTCACCCCAAACCTCACCCAAACCCTTCGGAAGGCCACAGCGAAGCCCGGCAAAGATCCCAGGGCTCGCGGGAGGGCAGCAGGGCCCGTTGCAGGCCGTGGCAAAGTGGTATATTTTTTTAATTAAAGGCGGCGTCTGCAGGCGCTTCTGCAGGTCACCCCCTTCCCCCTCAGTGAAGGCCCAGGGCGGGAAGCAGGGTAGGGGCGCTGCGCGCTCTGCGCATGCGCGGAGTCCCTAGGCGGGCGGAGAAGGACTACATTTCCCAGCGTACCTCGGGGAGGTGTCCCACGGCAGCGGTGCTCACTTCCGGTCACGGGGGACTTCCGGTGCCGGTGCCTGAGCTCGGTGTGCCGTGGGGTGTCGCCGGGCGACGAGGCGGAAACGGTGAGGGGCGGCCGGGGGGGGCTAAGGCGGGCCTGGGCGGGTGGCATGGCGGGCTTGGGTGGCTGTGGGCCGTGGGGGTCCGTGGGGAGGAGAGCGGGGCCTGTGGGGCAGGGGAGGGCCTGTGGAGGGGGAGAGTTGGGGGGCCTGTGGGGCAGGGGAGGGCCTGTGGAGGGGGAGAGCTGGGGGGCCTGTGGGGCAGGGGAGGGCCTGTGGAGGGGGAGAGCTGGGGGGCCTGTGGGGCAGGGGGGGGCCTGTGGAGGGGGAGAGCTGGGGGTCTGTGGGGCAGGGGAGGGCCTGTGGAGGGGGAGAGTTGGGGGGTCTGTGGGGCAGAGGGGGGCCTGTGGAGGGGGAGAGCTGGGGGGTCTGTGGGGCAGGGGAGGGCCTGTGGAGGGGGAGAGCTGGGGGGTCTGTGGGGCAGGGGGGGGCCTGTGGAGGGGGAGAGCTGGGGGTCTGTGGGGCAGAGGGGGGCCTGTGGAGGGGGAGAGCTGGGGGGTCTGTGGGGCAGGGGGGGGGCCTGTGGAGGGGGAGAGTTGGGGGGTCTGTGGGGCAGGGGGGGGGCCTGTGGAGGGGGAGAGCTGGGGGGCCTGTGGGGCGGGGGAGGGCCTGTGGAGGGAAGAACTGGGGGGGTCTGTGGGGCAGGGGAGGGCCTGTGGAGGGGGAGAGCTGGGGGGGTCTGTGGGGCAGGTGAGGGCCTGTGGAGGGGGAGAGCTGGGGGGCCTGTGGGGCAGGTGAGGGCCTGTGGAGGGGGAGAGCTGGGGGGGTCTGTGGGGCAAGTGAGGGCCTGTGGAGGGGGAGAGCTGGGGGGGTCTGTGGGGCAGGGGAGGGCCTGTGGAGGGAAGAACTGCGGGGGTCTGTGGGGCAGGGGAGGACTGTGATGGGTCTGGGGCCAGAGGGGGGGTTCTGGAATGGCGGAGGTGTGTGGAGGCAGAGCCCTGAG
The DNA here is from genome assembly GCF_030936135.1 of Gavia stellata. NCBI lineage: Eukaryota > Metazoa > Chordata > Aves > Gaviiformes > Gaviidae > Gavia > Gavia stellata. The sequence goes on from NC_082626.1 coordinate 842,700, forward strand.
AGGGTCTGTGGGGGTCGGAGAGGTCCCTGGGGGCGCTGTCTTGGGGGTGGCCTTTGCGGGGACGTGGGGGACCAGGCAGGGTCTGCTGCTGAAGCTCGGGGGGGGCGCTGGGCTGGGGGCGGCGCTGGTGTCCAGGCCCTGGGTCTCCTGCAGGCAGCAGTCGGTGAAACTGGGGGGTTCTTCGGTTTGCAGGGAGCCCCCCAGGCTGCGTGGGGGCAGCCTGGGGTGGAAACACCAGCGTGAAAACTGGCAGGGGAATACTGGGGGAAGGAAGGGTCCCCTGGTACGGAGAGCAGGGCTCTGACACCTCAGTGTGTATAGGTAGTGTATGTAATGACAGTGCAGTGTCCTCGTCCTCTCTGTGAGGCGGCTCCGGAGATGCTGCGCTCAGGGAAAGGGGGACACGTGGCCTGAAGCAGGGAGTTCTGGGGAGAGAAAGGCCACTGGCGGGACTTGGTAGTACCTCGGTGGCTCAGAATAAGAGCTAGTGCTTTCCGAGGGGAACAGGGAATTTGGTGGGGAGAAGAACCAGCTCTGTTTTGTCAGAGGTGGCACAGGCAGTGGTGGAAACCCGCCATCCTTCACCACGCCGCTTCAGTGATAGGAGACATCCCTGTTGGGGCTTTGAAAAGGGAGACAACCCTCTTCTCTTCTACCATGCCTGCCAGCCTAAGCGGTTGCTGTGCTGTTACCTGTGCGTTTTCCAGCAAGAACGTAAGTATCTGAGGTGCAGCTGCAGACCTGTGCCAGGGCCGTTTCCCCCTGCTCTGTGATATCCCATACCAATATTGCTGCGAAGTACACAGCTCTTCGTGTCTTGCTGCACGTGAAGGCCCGAACTGCCTCATTTAGTTATCTCATTTACGTTCTCCTTGCGATAAAATCATCAACGTTACTCTGTTTTTTGTTTGCTTCTAGATGAGGCTTCTGATTCTTGCTGTGTTTGCCCTGTTCTACATGGCCCACTGTGAGGAAGGGGCCAGGCTCCTGGCCTCCAAATCGCTGCTATTAAACAGATATGCAGAGGACTGGACTCTGCAGTGCCTCGTCTGCACCGCTGGCTCCAGGTAAGCCTTGTCTCATACACACACACACACAAAGATTTGCTCCTGGGGAGTGTCTGCAGGGTTTGAGGCTGTTTCTAGGCTCCGTGGTGTGCTGTTATCTGTGCTCCCCCGAAGTCTGAGCTCACCACCAGTGCTTGAAGGTCCGAGCCTGCGATTTGCCTTTTCCTTCCTGTTCCTTTGTCCTTGCTTTTGCTGTTTCCTGCTTTCACCTCGTGGCCGCTCTAGCTGCGTGGTGCAGTTCCTCGTGTTTCATCTTGTGATGTTCCTCTCCCCATGCACACAGACGCTCTTTCTTGGCTTTGAGCTTTTCTGACATCCAGTTTCCTGACTTTTTGCAGCTTCTCTCAGCTTTGCCTTCCTCTTCCTGCAGCCTCCCTGCAACACACCTTGATGCTCCTCCCTGTCTCGGTGCCTTCTTATGTTTCAAAAGTCAGTTCTTCCAGCTGTTAATTGTCGGTCTGGAGCTGCTGTCCCTCTATGGCACAGTTCCCCAGTAAGTAGAATAGTAAATCTAAGACTTTCCTCATATTCCTTTCTTTGTTGCGCTTAGTGCTGCCTTAAATACAGAGGTTTCAGATGATTCTTTTCCCCCTGGAGGATTTTGGCATTGTCTCTGGGATGTTCAATGTCAAGTGGCTCCAGATCACTCGGTATCTTCTCATGTTTTGAAATTTCTCCCCTCCCAACGCTCGTTCTTACCCCTCAGCATCCTGCAGCTCTGCTGTCCTCATTCGTTGTCACTGAGTTTCCAGGATGCCGGACCCTGGGCGGGGTGTTGTGGGACAGGAGGAGCGGCTGGATCCGCCTTGGATGGCTCTGGATGTCTGTGACTACAGAGGACTGGGATCTCTTGGCGGGACTGATTTTGCCACCTGGTTCGATTCTCTTCTGTACCCATGTCCATGCTTTTCCTTTGATGAAACGCAACTATTTTCCTTAAGTTTCAGATCTCAGAGTGGGTGATATGTCCCACGCTGCGGTTCTGCAGCCTCTCGAAGCTGCTCACTTCAACTTCACCTCTGCTACCATCGCATACCTGGCACAGGAGGGTGGGCAGGTTGTGGTGAGTGATTTGATTTGACTTTTTATGCAATTGTAGCCCATGTTGTACATCAGATACACCTGGCTGGGCTCTTTGAGCTTCTTAGGAGATGATGCGTCTCCCTGTGCTCTTATACCACACATACTCTCTTGCAAGAAGAAAAGGTGGCAAATACTATCTTCCCCATCCCCTTTTTTAGGTTGGTTTCACGAGTGCTGCTGGGCAGAGAGGAATCCTGGCTCAGCGTGAGTTTGACAGGAGGTTCTCGCCTCGCTTTGTAAGTATTTTTCAATTAATAATTGAAATGACACTGCAGCGATCGTGCAGCCTGGCACAGTGCCTGTTTGTGGGGCGTTGGGTTTACGCTACAGTCACCTGAAAAACTCCAACGTGGATTGTAGTTAACCTGTGTCCGTTGTCCAGAAGAAAATATCACAGAAAGAGCGGTTTCCATCCCAGCTACCTCTGTGAAGGAGCTGGCACTGTGGGATTTGGGCCAGAAGCTTTACGGGTAGAAGATCTGATAGTTGTAACTCAGCTGCGTGTGATTTATTCTGAATCCTTTCTAACAATTCCTCCTTCCAGCTGGACTGGGCAGCTTTTGGCGTGATGACCCTGCCCTCCATCGGGATGCTGCTGCTGTGGGACTTGAGCAGGACGAAATATGACAGCCCCAAGACCAAAAAGAAGTGAGCAAAGCCAAACGCCACCAGCGCCCCAGAGCTCAGGAGAGAGCAGACATTAACCCGCCTAGAACTGTAGATGTGTTTGCATCAGCGACAGTCTGCAAAAGCACTGCCTGGGCTACGCTCCAGCCCTGTCACTTCCGTGGCAGTGGTGTGGTGCCTTCTCCCTTAAAAAAAAGAAGAAAAAAACCCGAAAAGCCCACAACCGACCCCCTTTCTCTGCATATTCAGAGCACAGTCCCCTTGCTCTGTTGCAGATAAGCGCCGGCGAAGCTGTGACACGAACGTGTTAACACCCCGCGGAGCTTATTTGTGGGGGTGCAGCTCTGCAGCATTTCTGGCATCCGTGCTGCCTCCCAGACTCCGTTCAGCCAAGTGGATCTCTGCCTGCCGCCCTCTTCTCAAACCCTGTAAATCTGGGGGGGCTCCCTCCTCCAGGTGTTGCCCACCTCCCCGAAACACCTGTGGGAAGGAGCTCTACCTGGTGCTGATAAACCTTTAGACAGAGGCTTCTTGGAGCTCCTTCTTTGCTGGGAGGGGCATGGGAAGCCCCGTTGTATTTCAGGGAGCAGTTAATTGCTGTGCGTCTGGTTGTTTGGGGTGGGATATTTTTTTTCCTGGTTGCTCTGTTGAGGTGTGTTGAGGAACTGAAGGCTTTGCAATAAAACAAGCACCCACGAAAGAAGCCTGCTTTTCTTTTTCCTGGAGGCACCTGGCTGCCTCCAAAAGCAGCTCAAGGGCATACAGTCAGGAAAATAAATCAGTACGTTACTCCATCAATAAAATAAATGGAAGAATGAGAGCAGAGGGAACATGTGGGGAACAGAAATCGCTTTACTGGGCTCGTTCCTCTGTTCTTTGAAGGGCTGGTACCTCACACCAGCTTTCCTGACAGCCCCAAGCACTGGTATAAGGTTTCTTTTCACCGCTGTAAATAAATCATAGTGTGGCTGCCTGTCGGGCATGGATTTGTGCTTTTTCTCTGGAGGAGGCAGTGGCACAGCCATGACTTGGCTCAGGGGACCCACACGTGGTGAGAGGTGGTTGGTTTCAGCCGCGAGATTCGGGCGAGGGCTCCGCGGTGGCTTGTGGCACCGGTCTGGCCGTGCGTTGGACCCTGCTCACCAGCACGGTGGTGGCAGTCGAGAATTTCGTGTTGGTGGATAGAAATCCCGGGCCCTGCCGGAGCGAACACTGTGTCTTTGTTACCAGAACAATGTTTCCAAGCCGGGATTCCTCACCCCCTCGCCCCAACCTTCGCTGCCACCGGTTGCACCCTTTGTTTTGCCTGGCGGCTGTCGCAACCGGCAGGATTAGGGAGACAGTCGCTGTTTGATGCTCAAGAACTCTCTGAAGGGTGCAGGGGCTTTGTGCTAACAGGTCTGACTGGTGCAGCCCACTCGGATGTGCCCGGCAGCGGAGATTTCCTCGCCAGGCTGAGAGGTAAGGCTGCTCCCGCTGCAGAACAGTTCCTGCCTGTTTTGGCAGCCGCCCCGGCTGCGCCCGTGGGATCCGCAGACAGAAAAGTGTGATGGTAACTCGTGCCTGTAACCAGCAGCGCTCTGGTTTGGGCTTTTGAGGGCAGGCTGGGGAGGTGTTGATGGGAGACTGACATAAAGAGGAGTTGTCTGTGTTGTATCTTTAATAGTAGTGCTCTTCTCTGAGCCTTGAATCGTGCCAACGCTAGAAACCCAGGTCACGGACGTGCCCGGAGCTGGTGAGAGCTTCGGAGCCGGAGCTGTGAACTAGCCCCATAGCATTAGCCAGGATGAGAGCCCTGAGGACAGCCGTGCCCAGTCCTCCGGCACCCTGGTGAAGAGTTCCCGAAAACCCTTGGAAATAATTATAGCATTTGGTGTCTCAGGTCCTCCTTCCCTGCAGAGCCTCAGGTGCTTGAAAACCAGGAGCCGAAAGGCTGCTGAGCTCCCCTGCACCCCAAAACCCGTGCGTGAGCTGGGGAAGGGCTTGTTGCCTGATCCCGAGCCTGGGATAGTAGTCCAGCTTAAAATCCTGATGGTTTCAGAAAAAAACTTCGGAGCTTGTTCTGCAGCCCGGCCGCTGCGGTTTCTCTCCCCGCGGGGCAGGGCACAACCGAGCTGTGCCAGCTCTGGACCTGGGTGCTCCAGGTAGGCGTCACCTCCTGGCACCGCTCTGCCGAAAGCTGCGGAAAGGTGCCCGGTGCCACCTGTTTATTTAAAACAAACACGTTCCTCGCAGGCCAAATCTTTAGCCTGAGGAATATTGAGCGGAGAGACGGTGCCAAGGGGCAGGCTGGCTCCGGGGTGGGGGACCGGGGCCGTGCCTGCAGCGGTGCAGCCCAGCCCATGCGCAGCGAGAGGGCATTTATTTATTTTCCTTTTTTTTTTTTCTGCTGAACTGGTGCTTCATGTGACAGCAGCGCCGGGACACCTCGAACAAAGGCTGCGGGAGCTTTTCAAAACCTCCAGGCCACTTCTGGCAGATGGGGATTAAACACGCCGGGGTGTTTATCGCTCACAGGTGCCTCTCGCGCGGGAACGGTTTGCTCCATTTGCGGCTGCTTCGTTTCATGGTGGCTTTTCCCAGGAAATGAAATCCCTCTGGGATCCGGACGTGCTGGGTCTGTCCAAGGTGCGTAATCCTTCCGGCATCACCCGGTGCCTCGCTGCACCCGGGGTCCTGTGTGACGGGTTAATGCGGAGTTGGCGTGGATGGGGTTCAGCCCCACGGCAGAGGGGTGACGCTGCTGTGAGCCTGAGTCACCTCCGCTTGCCCTGCCCTTATCGCAGCTTGTGGGTGCCCTGCTCCGCGCCCTGACCAGCTCTCTGCACCCACATCGGCTGCTTAAAGCTCAGCCCCGAGCTGGCAGCAAGTCGGGCAGGGTTGGAAAAGTGCGACTGCGCCGTGCCGAAGCTACCCGGGGGAGGAACCCCCCACCTTTGGGAGATGGGGAAACTGAGGCACAGAGTAATGCTTCTTGCCCTGTGGTGCTTTGGGCTTGCTCAGCTCCTGCCTGTTGCTACAACCTGTGACGGATTATCCGTAACTCCCACCGGCTGCCACGGGAAGGACTCCGGGGAGCCGGGAAGGGGCAGTTCAGACCCCAAGGGGGACCCTGAGGCTCTTCTTGGACCCTAAAAACTGACGGAATGGGAAATAAGAGGGTCTCTGTGCCGAGGGCACCCGCAGCCCAGCGTGGAGCTGCAGCTGATGGGTAAGGGAGGAGAGAAACGGGGAGCAAGGCTGAATTTGGGGTGCCCCATGGCAATGGGGGTATCTGTCCATCCGTTGGTGAGGACGGTGCGGAGGATCCGCAGGGATGCGGGGCAAAGGGTTAACAGGGAAAAGGAGCTGCTTTGCCAAGTGGTTCCTGGTTTATTTTGTGTGTGAAAGAGGCAGGGAGGGGGAGGAGGAGGAGGGTGCCCGGCTGGGGAGTTGGGCGCAGGGCTGGTAGCCACCGGGCACCGCTGCCAGGACCGGGGTGCCACAGGGCCCACCCGCCCCACCGCCGACAGGTACGTCCCTGGCAGCCGGGGGTGACCTGGGGGGTGACCTGAGCCACCCAGGAGCCACTGCCCTTGCTCATGGGTGCTGCAGCACCCATCTCGCCCACTGCCGCCGCTTTGTCCCCCCCCGAGCCGCTCGCCGGCACCTTCCCCTGCCCTTTGCCCTGTGCTATGGCTGCTCCCGTGGGATCGCGGGGACGGGACGCCTGGGTCCCCCTTCCACGCTCCCTCCATGGTGCCGATGGGGTTTGACCCAAAGGTGGCTGTCGTGACCCTCGAGCTCATCCCTCTGGTCCTCAGTTTCCCCATCTGGCCGCGGTGGCCTGTGGTGGCCGGCACGAGCATCCTTCAGCCGCCGAGAAAGCCGGTGGCTGGCGGTTAATCCTTGCCGGTGCCAGTGAATCCGGCTCTGCCTGGAAAGACCCCCGCGTCCGGCCTGGTGCAGGGATGGGTTCACCCTCCGCCTGCTCCTCTGGGTCCTCGGCAGAGGACGGACCCCTCCGTGGCATCGGGTCGGAGTGGCTTTTAGGAGGAAGAGGTTGCTTCTTGCTTCCTCCCCTGGGAGCTGTGGCTCCCACCCGGCACTCGCTGCTCCGGCTGGGTCCAAAGTGCTGCTGGAGCTGCCTGGAAGCGCAGGCTGGGTGCGCCGTGGCACCCATTGCCCTCCAGCCCACCCGGCACCCAGGGTGTCTGGGGACACATCCCCAGGACCCGGCGCTGGCCTGGAGCAGGCGGTGGGGCTGGAGGAGCCCAGTGCGGTCCCAACCCCTATCCACCCACTCCAGTGATGACCGTTGGCCGTTCTCAGCACAGAGCAGAGGGGCTGGGTGGGGGTGTCTTCCCCAAGTCCCTGTCCCCTGGCTGGGCTGAGCCCTCGTGCCGTGCTCCCCGCATCCCATCCGGGAGCCGAAGCCCATCGGTGCGCGCAGCCCGCGGGTAACACAATCCCCAGCCTCCTCGCTGCTCTCCAGCTGGTGCTTGCCGACATTTTTGGGGGTTGAAAGACAAACATGGCCCTTAGGGCCAGCTCGCTGCCGGGCTCCTCGCGCTGCGGGGCCGGAGGAGCCCGTGCATCCGGGCGCCAAGCGGGTAACACCACGGTGCCCTGCCCAGGAGAGCCGTGCCGGTGGGAGGCTGCTGCCGGTCCCAGTGCCGACGGGCGGTAAATGGGGTTGGATTGTCTTGTTGGGGTGGACCCCGGGGCACGACGGCGGACTGGAGGGGGGCAAGCGCTGGCAGGGGCTGCTGAGGCTGGAGGGTTGCCGGCAGGGTCGGGATTTGTTTTGGGGGATGTTGCTCAGCCGTGATGCTGCTCCAGGATCCCGGCCGGTGTCCTGCCAGCTCCCTGCTCAGGAGGTTGGGTTCACACCCCGAGATCCCCAGCCGTTTTCTGGCACTAAACCGGGAAGCTCCTGGGCATCCAGGTTGCTTTTCTGGGCACTGACACCTGTACGAGTCTGGGAGCCCATAAATCACCAGGTCGCCTTGTGTGCTTTCGGGGCGAGCCGTGCTTATCGGTGGCGGAAGTGCCACCAAGCGATGGACACTATCTTTGCTATTTATTTATTCTTCCCTATTCGTGGCAAAGCTGCTCACTTGTTCTGGTCCGGTCCTGGGCAGATCCAAGGGCAGATGATGGGCAGATGTGGAGGAAAGTGTTTTTTTTATCAGCTGACTGGGCTGGGAGTGTAAAAACAGGAAAGCGGCTGAGCTCATCCCATTTCCCTCCCTGTCCCAAGCGGGGCTGGCCGGGGGGAGAGCTGCCCGCGGGGCTCGGGCGCAGCGGGGTGAGTCGGGGCAGTGCCAGGGGAGGATGTGCCAGCCCCGGGGGACGCCTCGGGCACTGGCGTGGCCGCTGGTGTTGGGATTTGGGGATGATGGGCAGGTGTGGGCAGCATGGACCGGAGCAACGGGCTGGATCACGGGGATGGGGGTGCTCCGCCGGGGTGTGCAGCCCTGGCTCCATCTCGCTAACGGCCGCAGGAGAAGGGGTTTTGCTTAACGGGGGTGTAACGTGGTCCAGACAGGGCCGGCAATGCTGCGCTGACGCTGCTGCAGGGTGGAGGGACCGGGCAGGATGGGGAGCCGGGTTTGGGGGGGCTAAAAGCTGCACCCCACAGTGGCCTTTCTGTGAGGGCTTTGGTAGCCGCTTGCTGCGGGCAGCCCCGGCATCTCGGGGTGCGCAGGGGCTTCCCCAGCCTGGTGTGGCCCTTCACGGGGGGTAAAACCTCCCTGGGTCCCATCCTGCTGCCGTGCTGGGACCAGCACGTGCAGGGGCCAGATGCCACCAGGCTAAATCCAGGTCCCCGAGCGACTGCAAAGCAACCCGAGCATCCTCTCCCGAGGGACGGCTGCTCCGGGCGGATGTATCACCCCGGGGAGGTGGAAATTGGGGGGTTTTGTGTCCAGATGGACAAGGATGTGTCCGTCCTTGCAGGGCCGCCCTGGGGTGGTGGCTGGGGGAGGTGGGACCCCATCACCGCTCAGCCCCCCCGCGCCAAGCGGGCGAGGAGCCACTCTCATCCCAGCCAAATTCCTGGGCGCTTAATGAGTAACCGGCAGCGAGGTGCGGGGCCGTGCTGGGCCTCGAGTGGGTGTTCCTGTGTGTTCCTGCCAGCCGCGGCCCCCCGGCTGTGTTTGTGCAGGGCTGGGGGCCAGGGGGGCCGGGAACCCTCTCCATCGCGGCGCCGGCGCTGCAGGGTCGGGGGGCCCCGCGCGGTGCATGGGGCTCGGCGAGGTCAGCGCTGGGGGGGACGTGGCCGGGAAGGGCAGCTCCTCTTTATGACCGCCATAAGCTTTACCGGCTGTTTAAAGCTCCATAAAAATCTGGGGGAGATGGGGGCGTCCGCAGAGCTCAGCTGAGACCCCCCCAACTCGTTTCATGCCCCGCGCCAAGGCCGGGCTGGCCACCCCTGACGCCTCCGCTCCTCCCTCCCGCAGCGTCCGGCCCTGAGCGCAGCATGGACGGTCCCGACATCTTCCTGGGTCCCTGCGAAGGTGCCCTCTGCGGGGTCCCGGGTCAGAAACGTGGCTGCGTGTCGGCCCTGGAGCCCGTCACCGCGCCCAGCCCCAGCACCCAGGCTGGCTGGGAGGAGGAGGAGGAGGAAGATGAGGATGAAGACCGCTTTCGGGGGGTGCCGATGTGGCGATCCTGTGCCCTCCGGACCTCCATCCGCTCCCGGGACCCTTTCCGCCGGCACAGCTGGGAGCCGGGCAAGGAGCTGCGTGGCGTCCCCGGCTACAACCAGCTCAGGTAGCGGTGACCTGCCGCGTGTCCCCAGCCCGGCCCTGCAGCTGTCCCCTCTTCCGCGCCCTCACACCGCTGCTCCCGAGCCCCCCGATCCAGGGGTCGGGTCCTCCACGGAGCATCCCCGGGTGCACCCCAGGGACGAGCACCCCTTACCCTGAGCCGGTGGGGAGGCCCCGAAAGCCGGGTGCTAGAGCAAGGCTCGCCCCACGGGGATGGGGGTCCCGGTTTGGGGGTGTCCCCCCCCAGCTCAGGGTCCCCCCCTCCCCGCTGCAGCGTGAGTCTCAAAGGGTTGAGCCCCGACGACATCGACTCCAGCGCGGAGCAGCTGGACGGGCTGGGGCGGCACCGGCGGGACCCCCGGCGAGCCCCCCTCGTCCACAGCAACGACGACCTGGAGTCCCTGCTCTCCCAGGACGAGGAGGACGAGGCCGATGTGCAGCGGGCGCAGGTAAGACCCCCCCCACCTCCTCCTGCCACCCCGGGGTGTCCTGTCACCCAGCACCCACCCGCAGCCCCGGGATGGATTCGGGGGCCGAGCTGGGTGAGGGTTGGGGACCCTGGGAGAGGGGATCGTGGTGGGTCCCCAGGAAAGCCCCGTCCTGGGTGGCTTTGCCATCGTCCTGGGACCGGGATGCTCCTGCCCAAGCTGCGTTACCCTTGGGGAGCAGCTTCATTTTGGGGATCAACGGCGGGGAGGGGGGAATAGGTGGGCCACGAGCCCGGGGACCATCCGACACCGGTACGAAGCCGGGTGCACCATCCTGGGGACCGGCAGCTGCCCTGTGCCACCCGCCGGGCCCTGCCAAAGGGCAGGTAGAGGGTGGCAGGGACAGGAGCCGGTGGCCCCGGTGCCAACCCTGTCACTGCTGGCAGGAGGATGCACGGAGGCTGCCGGCATACCGGACCAGGCAGAGCGCCGGCGGCTGCACCCTCTCCAAATCGGCATCGCTCAGCGTCATCGACAGCTTCCCCGACGCAGACGGTGAGCAGTGGCACCCGCGTCGCCCCGGGCAGGACCGGGGTGATGGTCCCCACGTCGCACCCCGCCAGCGCTGCGTCCCTGCTCAAACCTCCCTAATAACGACCCAAAATCGATGGCGCTGCCGCCAAAGTTAATTATTTCTCATCCCCCACCCCGCGGCAGATGCTTCACCAACCAAAAGAGCTGGCTTCTCTCGCCGCGCTTCGGCCCCTCTTTCAATTCATCTTTCTTTTGCCGTTGCAGAAATTTCCCCCTTCGCCTCCCGGCAGAGCCTGGTCAACGGGTGAGTGGGGGGGTGCACGTCGTACCCCTGTGCCGGGGTGTGAATAAGGCAGCTCAGGGACCGGAGAGCCCCGAGGGGAGATTTAGAGATGAAAATATTGGCCCAAATAGGGAATTTTTTTTTTTTTTGGCTTGTGACCGCAGAGAGGAAACGGGACGGCTGCATGTGACGGGGTCAGGCTGAGACCCGACACACTTCACTCAATCCCAGCATTGGGGTCAGCAGGCGCCAACCCCCAGGGACGGGCAGGCTGGAGGGGACGGTGTCCCCCGCTGTCCCCGGGGTGCCCGGCCCCCCTCCTGGCAGGGCATTGTGCCGGCGGCACGGGGCCCCCTCCGTCCCCGGCGCCTGTCACAGCCCATTCCCGTCCTCATTAGGGCGGCTGTTCCCGGGCACCGCTGCGCCCGGGGCTGGCCGGGAGCCCCACGGGGGATGAGCGAGGACAGGGACGGGGACAGGGAGGGACAAGCTGGCCCCCAACCACCTCCCCAAAAAGGATGGTGCTGCGTGGCCCGTGCGCCCCACAGCCGTCCCCTCCATGTCCCCGGGGACGGGTTGGGAGCGGGGCTTGTCCCCCACCGAGGGGGGCTTGTCCCCCACCGAGGGCGTCCCCAAAGAACCGGGGCCAGTCCTGAGCGGGACCACCCCGGAAAGGGGGTCTCCGTGCCCGTAGCACCCCACAACCTTGGGGCTGCACCCATACAAACCAGGACCACCGCCCCGCTCCCCAAATTCCGGAGCAGGTGACGCGGTGGGGGGTCACCGAGGAGGGGACGCAGGCACCAGCCGGGGGGGTCATCTCCGCACCCCGCGGGGCTCGGGGCGAACAGAAAGGGCTCTGTGCTCGACCCAGCTGGGAGCGGAGCAGCCACCCCGGAGAAGCCGGGGGGCCGGGGCGGCTGGGCTCGCTCCTCCCTATTTCCCGGCCCCGCAGAGGCCGGGGACAGAGGGGGATTGTCCAGGCTGGATCCTCCGTCTCCTGCAGCTTCGGCGCCGGGAGCTGCGGGCAGCTGGCGGGGGAGGCGGGGAGCCAGAGCTGGGAAGAGACCCCCCTGGGCCGGACCCTCAGCTTCATCAAGAGGATGACGGGGAAGACGAAGGTAGGGAAGGGAAGAGGAGGGGGGTGGCAGGGCGATGCGCTCCCCGAAACGCGGCGATGGGGTTGGGATGGGAAGCGGGGGTCATTTGACGCTCTGCCCTTTGGGGAAGCCGTGCCTCAGTTTCCCCTCTCCTGCCTGGCACCGTCCATCGCTGGGCTTCCTACTTGGGGATCTGAAGAGGGGGAAACCCCCCGGGAGCGCTCGGGGAAGGAGGCGTTCGCCCAGCGGCCACCGGCTCCTGCCGGGCACCGGCGATGCGGTTTCGGTGGCACTGCCATCGCCGCCCTGTCCCGCTCCCCATGTTGACGCCGTCACGGTGCATCCGGGGCGAGCACCGGATGGCGAGTGCCGACGGCGTGCCCGGGATGGTGGCAGGCACCGGTGGCGGTGGCAGAGCGGGGGGCCGTACGGGGACCCCTGCCCGCCGTGGGGTGGGGGCTGAGCTCACCGGGCTCGGCCCCCGCTGCGGCCAAGGAAATGAGGCTTTTCCTGGTGGCGGGCACGCTTGTTTGTGCGCTGAGCTCACCGCCCGCGCGCCCTCCCCCGGGCCCCTCCGCTCCATCCCAGCGTTTTCCTGGAGCGATTCCTTCATTTGGGATATTTTCCTCCGGCTCCTTCCCAGCTCGGAGGGCGGCAGGGCCCTGCCGCGCTCCCCCGTGCCTCAGTTTCCCCATTTCTCATCGGGAGGCGATGCCTGCTCGTAGGGTGCCGGCGTGCTTCGGTTGACTCTGGGTGGCCGTGGGGCAGCGAGGGGGCACGGGGGGGTCCTCCCCGGCCACTGCTGCCCCCCCCCTGGTGCCAGGAGCTTGGGGGAAACTGAGGCACAGCCATGCACGTGGCATCTTGGGGACATGGGGGGCCACCGATGGCTTTATGTCCCCGTGGCATTGCCGCCGCTCTCTGCCACCCACTTCTGGGGGCTGAAGCCCACCTCACCCCCCTGAAGGCGGCCCCCCGGGGTCGCAATTTGCCGCCATGCGAAGCCATTAATCCCCCCGCTCCCTCCCCGGCCCCTGATCTCATCCTGCCTCCTCCCCGCCGGGCAGCGGCCGGCCGGATTAGCGGCCAGCTGTTAACATCATCACGGGGGCCACGCTCCCCCCAGCGCCGCGGCCGGGGGGCCAAAACCCGCCCCGGCACGGCAGCACGGTCCGGACCCTGCGTTCCTCGTCCCACCCTGCTGGGCGCTGAACCGGGGCTGCAAAAGGGTTTAAATCCAGGATCTGTTCTTATTATTAGTATTATTAGTAGTATTATTAGTAGTATTATTTTTATTTAGCGGGAGGAAAGGGCTGCTTGGGCCGGGCTCTCGCCAACTCTCGGCTTAGCAAAGTTTGTCCTATAAAATCTCCGGGGGGGGAGAAGGGTCCTCAAAGGTGGGGAGCGCTGGTGGTGGTCCGGATCCGGCCCCCCGCGGGCGGATGGATGGGGAAAGGGGGTCGATGCCGGCCGAGGCAGCGGGACGCCGAGCCAGGCACGCGGCGATTGCATCAGGCGGAGCGGCCGAGGGGGGATTGGGGTGCGGGGGGAGCAGGGTGCCCACCCCAGCGTCACTGCTGGGGGGTGCACGGTGGAGCCGCCCCAACATGGTCCCCGCGGTGCTGGTGGCACGGGGACGGTGCCAAGCGTCCCCGCGGCTGCGCCGGCAGCCGAGGCAGCACCGTCGCCGTGGCGGGGGGCAGATCGTGGGTCACGCTCTGCGGACGGGTGCTCGTTGTTTGGGGGGGTCCCAAGCAGAGGTGGGGACGGGGCCTGGGGGTCCTGGGGCGTCGCGGGGGGGAGGCACTGGGGGTCAATGGGGGACACTGGTGGAGGGGACCCCAGTAGAGGGGTCCCCAACAGAGGGGACCCTGAGAGGTCTGCGGGCAGCACCCAGTGCCGCCTCGGGGGGGCCAAGCTGGAGCCCCGTGGGGTTTGGCAGGGCTGGGCGCTGGCGGGAAGCGGCGGTGGGGAGCGGGGAGGCCGCGGAGGGGAGGGACCGTGCTATTTCAGGAAGAAATAATAATCCCAGCCGCCGGCCCGAGCTCGCCGCCGCCTCGGGCCCTCGGCGCGGTCCCGTCCCCGGGGAGCCCCCGCCATGTACGGCCGTCCTGCGCCCCGGGTGAGTCACGGGAACGGCTCGGCCCCGGGGGTCCCGCGGGGGTCTCGGGGCGTCGCTGCCGCCGCGGGTCTCGCTCGAGCGCCCGACGACGCCCGGTCGGCTCCTGCCCTTGCCGGGGATGGACGGCGGGATGTTGGGGGGCTGTGGGGCGTGGCGGGGGGGACCCCCAGGAGCCGGCGCCCGCCATGCCGTGGGGCGGCTGCATCCCCGCGGCGATGCCCGTCGGTAGTTTTGGCGAGGGGCTGGCGCTGGGGTGAGTCCGGCCTCGTGGGGGGCAACCAGGCGGGTTCCCCCGGGGCCGTGGGGTCCCCTCTGCAACCGCGTCACCCCCATGTCCTCCCTCCCGGACTTTTTACGGCTGAGCCGCCGCCGCTTCCCCCTTCGCCCTCCGCTCCCACGTGATGTGCACAGCACCGCGGGGCTTTCCAGTGCCCGGATCCGGCCCTGCCACGCGGGGAGAGGCCATGGCCCCGCCATCGGCATCGCCGGAGCCTCCCCGACGGCCGCATCCCGCCCCGGCGCGCCGGGCGCCCGTTGGGGGTCGGTTTTGGGGCCGTTTTAGGGTTACGGCCGGGGAGCGGGAAGCAGACGCAAACCCCGGCCGGAGGCGTCGGCACCCGGGGAGGAAATGAGAAATTAGGAATTGGGCCCTGGGTGGAAGGAGGAGCGTGACCGGTTCCCCCCGGATGCTCGGGGCGGCCTCGCAGGGTTTGGTTCTGCTTTCGGGACCGCCATTTAGTTAAACCCCGGCCTCGGCAGCGGGGCCCCCGCCCGGGAACGAGCCCGCGCTGGGTTAACGGCCGCGGCTGCCGCCCTCCGCCGGAGCTGCCGGTGGTTTTGGGTCATCGGACGTGTTTTCCCGGTGGCTCCGCTCCGGCTCCCGACTTCTCCTCTTCCCCGGGAGCTGCGTGTGTGGGTGCATGTCCACCTGCGTGGGTGCATCCCACCCATTTCCCGCGGGATTTGCAGGGCCGGATTCGGCACCGCCGTACCGTTTCCTTTGCTGCTGGCAATGGTTTCTGCAGGGAAACTGAGGCAGCTCATAGAGAGCGGTGGCAGCTGCGGTGGCTTTTCGCGGTTACTCATTAAGCCGAGAGCCGCCGGCATCTCTCCTGGTTGCCCACACAGCTTTGTCCCCGTCCTCTTGGTGAGCGCCAAGTGCCGCCGGCCTCGGAAACGCGGAGAAAAGGGACATTGATTTGCTTAAGGAGCCGTTTGCACCCACGCGACCCCGCCGCAGGGTGGGGGGCTTTGCCCCGGGGCTCGCCGGGTGATGTTTGGGGGACGGGGTCCCCGAAAAGCCTCCCCATGCCGCAGCGCCAGGCTTTGCCGGGACTTGGAGCCGTCCCGATGCCTCGGTTCTCCTGGCAACCTCAGTAGCGTTATCTCTGGCAGCGAGTGGCATAAATCCGATAAATCCCGGCTTCTCCCAGCCGGCGAGTTAATGTTCAACCAGGTTGAGGTTAGCCCAGCTCCTGGTGCTGGCGTCCTCCCCAAAGCCGGCGTTTTGAGGGAAAAAAGCAACATTTTTCCGAAATATCACCTTCAGCCCGACTTTCCGTTGCTGGGGATCTGGAGGGGAAAGCGGCTTTTTCCGTCCGCCCCCTCCCAAAAACTGGTGGGAAGCGTCAGCACCCCCAGAGCAGCTCTCCGGGGGCAGGGGCCGGCATCGATTTGCTCCGTTCGGGAGATAAAAGCCCCAAGATGGAGAAAAAAGGTCGCGCTGGGTCCACAACGTGGGGAGGGGATTCGTGCGTCGCTCTGAAACTGCGCTTTGGGGGTAGTGGGGGCTCTGGGGGAGTTCTGGGGAGTCCCGCAGCGGCCAGGCAATGGGGGATTGAAATCCCACGGGATTTTCTTCTTCTTTTTGGGATTCCAGCCCCGGTGTCACCCAGGGAGGACGCAAGCGGTGGATGGGTCGCGGTCCCCAAAGGTGGGGGGTTTCCACGGGGCTGAGGCTGGGCAGGGCGGTGGGTGCATGCGGGGAGGGGAAACTGAGGCACGAGAGCAAGGGCTGGACACTGGGGCACTGATCCGGGGAGACTCTGGTGTGATGCTTCCAGAGCAGCTGGCCGGATCGGGAGCAGCTCCAGAGGGCCAGAGCCAGAGTGACTCCGGAATGGCCATTCCCAGCATCTGTGGCTGCATCCGGGGTGCCCGTTCCCAGCAGCCGTGGCCGGATCTGGAGTGATGCTGGGTGGCCATGGCCGGATCCAGAGTGACTCTGGAGTGGCCATTCCCAGCAGCCACGACCGGATCCGCAGTGATGCTGGGTGGCCATGGCTGGATCCGGAGTGACTCTGGGGTGCCCATTCCCAGCAGCCGTGGCTGGCCGGATACGGAGTGATGCTGGGTGGCCATGGCCGGATCCACAGTGACTCCAGAGTGGCCATTCCCAGCACCCGTGGCCAGATCCGGAGTGACTCTGGGGTGCCCGTTCCCAGCATCTGTGGCCGGATGCGGAGTCACTCCGGAGTGGCCATTCCCAGCAGCCATGGCTGGATCTGGAGTGATGCTGGGTGGCCATGGCTGGACCCGGAGTGACTCCAGAGTGCCCATTCCCAGCACCTGTGGCTGGACCCGGAGTGACTCCGGAGTGGCCATTCCCAGCAGCCACGGCCGGATCCGCAGTGATGCTGGGTGGCCATGGCCGGATCTGGAGTGACTTTGGGGCGCCTGTTCCCAGCATCTGTGGCTGGATCCGGAATGACTCTGGAGTGGCCATTCCCAGCAGCCGTGGCCGGACCCGGCGTGACTCCGGGGTGCCCGCTCCCGGGGTGCCCGTTCCCGGGGTGCCCGTTCTCCGGCCGCCGGTCCCCCCCCGGGCCCGATCCCGCGCGCTGCCGGTCCCGCCTGGAACAAAGGCCCGCGGGCAGCACGAGGCAGCGGGACCCGCCCCGGGGGCGGAGCCGGGAACGGAGGGGCCGGAGGGGACGGGCCGGAGGGGACGGGCCGGGGGGGACGGGCCGGGGGGGACGGAGGGGACGGAGGGGACGGGCGGCGGCGGACGGGGCGCAGCGGCCCCGCGGACCATGTCCCGCACTGAGCCGCTGTCCCGGGCGGGGAGCGATCGTGCCCAGGTGGGTGCGGGCGGTGCGGGGCCCCCCCAGCCCCTCTCCCCGGGGGGCACTTCCCTCTCCTGCTGCTCTGGGGTGGGGGTTCACCCCCCGGGGGGGCCCTCGCTCGGGTCGCTGCCCCCCCCCCCCCAACCTGGGGGGCTCCGTCCTTCCCCACCCATGGGGGGGGGGGGGCTGTTTTTGGGGTCCTGCCAGGGGGAGGGGGGTGCGGGAGGGGGGTCCTGGGGGTGGGGTGATGCTCAGCCCGGTGCTCGGAGGGGGGAGCACCTGGGGGGGCCCGAGCGAGGGGCGCAGGGAGGTGGGCGAGGGTCCTCCGCCAGCCCCGGCGCAGCCGCTCCCCATTGTGCAGCGGGGTCTCCCGGGAAGACAATAGCCCTCCTGCCCGCACCGCCGCGCCCCGACGCCCGCGCCCCGACGCCCGCGCCCCGACGCCCCGACGCCAGGCGGGGACCGCCGCCACCCGCCGAACATCCCGCCGGCAACTTCTGCGGCGAAGCAACGGCCCAACTTCCTCCGCCGCTCTCGCCCGTCAGCCTGGTTTCCGCCGAAGCCGAAGGCCCTTTGGTGGCGTGGAAACCCTCCAGCTCCGGCACGGCGGGTGAGGAAGTCGCCTTCTCCTCCTGCCAAGGGGGTGGGAGCGAGGTGGGACCCCCCCACCCCGGTCTTATTGTCCACGGCCCGGTAGAGACAAAGCCCTGCCGTCGTTTGGGCGACGGGGAAACTGAGGCACGGAGAACCGGGGTGCTCTCGTCCCGTGGGAGCATTTCCCCGTCGCCCCGGACTTGGCGAGGGTGCGAGGGGGGGGCCGGGCGCCGTCGTGCCGCCCGGAGCATGTGGCAATCGCCGGCGTGGCGAAACGATGGGCAAGGGGGGGGCGAAGGAGGGGGGACCCAGCTGGTGCCGGGCGCTGCCTGCGCTTGGCAGGGCTTTGTGCTCCCGCCGCCGGCTGCTGCGGGCGGGCAAGGCCGGTGGGTGCGCGAGGCGGGTGTGCGAGGCTCCGCTCCTGCTCCCTGCCTCAGTTTACCCCAAACCGGGGATTTTCGCAGAGGGGGGGGAAACCCAACGCCAGTACTCCCCTGGCTCAGTGGCGTGGACCGGCCTTGCGTGCACCGAATTCGTCAGGTCTGAGCTGCCTGGGGAGCAGCTGGAGGTTTGGGGGGTGTTCAGCCCCGAGGGCTGGGTTTTGGGGGGGCCGGCGGAGGTGGTGGTGGGGAGAGGGGGAAGTGGTTGTTGGTTCCTGCACCAGCCGGGGGGGGGAAATGGCGGTTTTTGTTTAAAGAAAGTTTCATCAAAGCGCGTTTCGCCCCACCCAGGGCCGTGCCCTGGGCTGGGGGGGCTGTCGGTGTGTCCCCCCCCAGGAGGGGACGGCTCCCAGGCCCTTGGAGGGCACCCACCGTCCCCACCGCCAGCTGTCACTGCTTTAGAAATGGGGGGGCCCCCCATCAAAGGCAGCGGAGGGGGGACACACAGCCGCGGGGCCCCCCCGGCCGGGATGTGCCGGTGGCAGATGGGATGTGTGGGACCCCCCCCCGCCATCCTGCCGCAGCTTTACAACCGTGGGGACCCCGTCTCCTTTGGCGGGACCTGCTTTTGGGGGGACTGCTGGCAGGGCAGCCCCCCCCCCTGCTGTGCCTTCCCTTGATCCCCCCAAAACAGCGGAGGGGGGGTCCATGCTGCACCACGGCTGAACCCCCCGAAACCCCCAGCCTCGCTCCTCCAGGCACTTAAAACCTCAGAGGGGGCAAATTTGGGGCCAGAATGGGGCTTTTGTGCGGGGGGGGGTACCCCATCTTCTCGTGGAGGGGAAGGAGCTGCCGGGCACCCCCACACGGTTTCGGCCCCGGCGCGGCGGCATCTTTTGTTGCCACGCCGGTGAGGACGGCGCTGGCTTTGTTCAGCGCCGGGGTGGCAGGCGGGGGGGACCGTCCCCAACCAGGAGGGGACCGACGCGCCTCCGTGACGCCATTTCAGGGTCGGATCCATCACCCAGGTCAGACCTTCGCTTTTTCGGGGGGCTGTCCCCCCACCCCAGCTCCGCACCCGGCGCAGAGGCGGTGGTGCCGCAGGTGGCTTTTTTTGGGGAGGGGGGATGCCATGGGGTGGTGGCAGCTGGGGTTGTCGTCACCCCAAAACCTCTCCCCCGGCTCTGGTCGGAGTTTTTCGGCTCCGGAGGTTGGCGCGGGTGTGTTCTCACGCAGGAAAAGAAATCGGTTATCTTGGGCGAAGTCGTGTCGGTGCCAGCAGAAATACACCCGCCGTAGGCGTTGCACCGCGGCGCCCAAAAAAAACCCCCAGAAAACCCGATTTCTATTTAAAGCGGAGAAACTTTCTGCTCCCCGGCAGTGCTGGGGAGGTCGGATGCGGGGGGACCCTCCGAAACCCCCGGCCCGGAGAAGCCGCGGTGCCCGATGCCGGGGATTTGGCTCGACACCCGTTTTTGTGCCGGCGGTGTTGGCTGGGGTTGGGCTTTTGGTGCCGGCTGCTGGGTTTGGGGGTGATGCTGGGGGGGTGTTTGCATTGGGGTATCCACTGCTGGGTTTTTTCGGGGGGGTGGCGGGGGGGCCCCAGCCGCCCCGTGTGTTTTGGGGGGTGCGGGGACGGAGGCGGTGGCATGGCCGCTGGTTTCCCCCCGTCCCCGGGGTATTTACAGCCACGCGGTGACTCGTGTCCTGCTGCCTCCGACGTCCCCCCCCAGCTATGGGGTGCAGCCTGACACCCCCAAACCCGCTCTCAGACCCAGGCATCCGGGCTGGCTGGGGGTCACCGTCCCCCTCGGTCACCCCTTGCCGTGCCGGTGGTGGCCCCGGCCCCACACCGGGCTGCCACGTCCTCAGCGTCCCACCGGCAGCAGGGACCCTCCGTGGCCCCCCCGCCCGGCACAGGGGGGGTCTCTTGACCCCCACCGGGCTGGATTTGGGGCTGCTGTCGGAGGGTCCCGGTCCGGAATGCCCCCCACTCCCGGCCCCCGTGGGCAGCCGGAGCCCCTCGTGGCTCCGAGCACCCAAGTCCCCCCCCCATGCACTCTCCCTTCCGTGGACAGGCAAGGGGTGCCTGTGACCCCCCAAACACTCCCCGGGCCCCCAGGGGCGATGCCGAAGCCTCGTGGGGTTTTACGGCACTGTCACCCATTGCGCCTCTCCCACCCCCCCACTGTGGCCTCTGCGGGGTGGGGGGACCCAGGCAGGGTGGGGGTCCGGGTGGGGGGACCCAGGCGTGTTGTGGGGTGGGGGTCCGGGTGGGGGGGACCCAGGCAGGGTGGGGGTCCGGGTGGGGGGACCCAGGCGTGTTGTGGGGTGGGGGTCCGGGTGGGGGGACACAGGCAGGGTGGGGGTCCGGGTGGGGGGGACCCAGGCATGTTGTGGGGTGGGGGTCCGGGTGGGGGGGACCCAGGCAGGGGGGGGGTCCGGGTGGGGGGGACCCAGGCGTGTTGTGGGGTGGGGGTCCGGGTGGGGGGACACAGGCGGGGTGAGTGTCCGGGTGGGGGGATCCAGGCGTGTTGTGGGGTGGGGGTCCGGGGTGGGGGACCCAGGCAGGTTGTGGGGTGGGGGTCCGGGCGGGGGGGCCCCGGGGCGGCGGCAGCGGTGTCGGGGGCAGCGCCGGGCGCGGCGGCAGGAAGAGGGATCGGGATCCGCTCCCGCCTTTGTCTGGCGGCGGTTCGGCTTCCTGCGGCCGGGGGGGGGGGGGGGGGGCCGGGGAGCGGGGAGGGGGGAGCGGAGGGAAGGGGAAAAAGCGGAGCAAAAGGGAAAAAAGTGGAGGAAAAGGGAAAAAAAGCGGAGGAAAAGGGAAAAAAAGCGGAGGAAAAGGGAAAAAAAGCAGAGGAAAAGGGAAAAAAAAGCGGAGGAAAAGGGAAAAAAGCGGAGGAAAAGGGAAAAAAACCAGAGGAAAAGGGAAAAAAAACGGAGGAAAAGGGAAAAAAGTGGAGGAAAAGGGAAAAAAACCGGAGAAAAAGGGAAAAAAGCGGAGGAAAAGGGGAAAAAAGCAGAGGAAAAGGGAAAAAAGCGGAGGAAGGGAAAAAAGTGGAGGAAAAGGAAAAGAAAAAAGGGGGAAAAAAGCAAAAAGAAAAAAGAAAAAAGGAAAGCAAAAAAAGAAAGGAAAAAAGGAAAGGAAAAAAGAAAAAAGGAAAGATAAAAAGAAAAAAAGAAAGAAAAAAGGAAAAAGGAAGGCAAAAAAAGGAAAAAGGAAAGCAAAAAAAAAGGAAAAACAAAGGAAAGCAAAAGAAAGAAAGGTAAAGAAAGTAAAAAAAACCCAAAACAAACCAGAAAAAAGCAAAAAGCAGCAGCAAAAAAGAGCCAAGCAAAGAAAAAAGCAAAGCAAAAAAAAAAAAGGCCGGGAACAATCGCGGCCCAGAGCGGGGCAGATGCCAGGGCCGGGATGTGCTGCTGCTCCTGCGCCCCGTTCCCGGCGGACGGGGAGGCGGAGGGACCCCTCTGCGGAGAGCGGGTGAGCGCCCCGTGTCCCCCGGCTGCGGGTGGACCCCGCCATGTCCCCCGCCCCGGCATGGAGCGGGGGCCGTGGCCGTGTCCCCCCCGGTCGCCTCTCCCTGCGGCCCACGGGGTGGGGGGATGCTCTGCTCAGCCCCACTCCTGTCCCGAGGGCTCCCGTGGTCTTCCTCACCTTCCTCCCCACCTGCCCGGCTCCTCCCGGGGGGGCCCTCGGCCTCTCGCCCGCCTTCCCAGGGGGGTCGGGAGCAGGGATGGACACCGGGACCCCCCCCGGCATCACGCTGAGCGCCGGGAAGGGGGATTTGGGACCCAAAGCGTCGCCGTTTTGGGGGGGCTGGCGCGGAGAGGGGTTGGCGGGTGCCCCGGTGCCAGGCACGGCCGGGTGCCAGGGGTGGGGGGGACAAAGGCGGCTCTGTGCCCGTCGGGGCGCGGGGGGGGCCGAGGCAGGAGCAGCCGCTCTGGGGATGCTGGGGATAACGCCAGCTCGCTCCCCTTTTTTGGGAGGGGAGATCCACGGCGAGCCGCCGGCGGCACCGGGGTCCCCGGGCTGGACCCTGACGCTGTCCCCATGGGGGGCAGCTCGACCCCGAATCCCCGTTTTGGGGAGAAGGGGCGAGAATACCCACTTTGGATCAAAAAAGGCGGTGGGAAGGTGCGGGGCTGCTGGCTGCGACGCTCCGGCGATGCCCCCAGCCCTCGTGGGCGCTGGGGAGCAGCGTCACCCCCCCCGCTGCGGCCCCCGCATCTCGTCCCCATTGGGGCTGGCGGCTGCGGTGCCGGGGGGGGGGACGTGCGCCGGGGCGGGGGGGATTTCTCCCGCAGCCACCCGGTTGTCATGGTTATGGGATGATGGGAAGCACGGGCGAGCAGAGCAATCGGGGTGGCTTCTCCCCAGCCGCTCGGCTCCCCATCCTGGCCCCCCCGGGGTGGCAGGACGCCCCGAGCATCGCGGGGGAGCGGGGTGTCCCACGTCACCCCCGGCTCTCCACAACCATGAACCGCATCCCGAAGCAAGCGGGGGCCGTGCCGGGTGGTGCCGCCGGGCGCCCGCCGTGCCGCAGCCCCATCAGGCGCCCGTCGCATCTCTCCGGGCAGAACAAGGAGAAGGAGAAGATGAAGGAGGGCAAGGAGAAGGACGCCCGCTACACCAACGGCCACCTCTTCACCACCATCACCGTCTCCGGCATGACCATGTGCTTCGCCTGCAACAAGAGCATCACGGCCAAGGAAGCTCTTATCTGCCCCAGTGAGTAGCCGAAACGGCCGCGGCGGCTTTGCCGGGGCGGCTTTGCCGGGTGGGCATGGCAATCCCCATTGCAAGCGGCCGGCTGCTCCGGGTTTGGCTGCGCGGATTCGTGCCGCCGAGCGGGAGGGACGCTCACGGAGATGATTTCTCTGAGGCATCCTGGCAAATGCCGGCGTGCCGCCCTGGCTCGTCCTGGCAAGGCAGCCGGCACTGCCAGATCCTTCCAGTTTCCCCGGTGTGGGCGATGCTGCGGTGCCGGATGGAGCTGCTGTGCCCGTGGCACCGGGCTGGCGCGGGGCATCATGTCCTCCGCGGTTGGGGGGGGGTCTTGGCGGCACCGCGGCGGCTCAGCTGCTCCCTGGCAGCTGCGGCTCCGTCAATGCCTGGTGTCATCCGTGTCCGCCCGGATCCCCCCGCATCTGCTCCTGTCGCTCCGGCACTGGCAGCTCCCCCAGGATGGGGGTGGCGGGAGGGTCCCCCCGGTGTCTCCGGGGGTGGCTGTGCCGTCACCTCTCCCTGTCCTGTCCCCCCCCTCAGCCTGCAATGTCACCATCCACAACCGCTGCAAGGACACGCTGCCCAACTGCACCAAGGTGAAGCAGAAGGTGAGCGCCCGCCCGGCTGCGACAAGTGACACGAGCTGGCCGGTCTCAGCCGCTCCAGGTTTTTTGGCGGGGGGGGGGGGACAGACACAGGGGGACGGTGACACCCGCCGTGACGCCTCCGCTCCCTCCCCCAGCAACAGAAAGCCGCGCTGCTGAAGAACAGCTCGGCGCTGCAGTCGGTCTCGCTGCGCAATAAAAGTGAGTGGGGTGTGATGCGCTGGGGGGTGGGGGAGGATGGCCCTCCCCCCATGCCACGCTGCCCGTCACCGAGGTGTCGGGGCAGGGCCAGGCCCCCCTCCCAGCTGCGGGGACACCCCCGGGGAGGGCGGGGGGACACGTCCCCGGGTGGGGATGTTGGGGGGATGCTGGTTGGGGGTGTCCCCCGTGGGCGGTGGGGACACCGTGCGCAGCCTGGGGGGCGGTGGGGGGGTCATGGTGCCGACCCCCCGGTGTGTCCCCCCCAGCCGCCATCCGGGAGCGCCCCAACTCGGCCATCTACCCCTCGGAGAGCTTCCGCCAGACGCTGCTGGGTCCCCGCCGCGGCCGACCCTCCCTCTCCCTCTCCAAGAGCGTCTCCACCACCAACATCGCGGGGTGAGCTGGGGGGAGATGGAGGGCGGGGGGGGTCCGGGGGCGCCCCCAGATCGTCACCGTCGTGTCCCCCGCCCAGGACGTTCAACGATGAGTCTCCCCTGGGGATACGGCGGATCCTGTCCCAGTCCACAGACTCCCTCAACATGCGCAACCGCACGCTCTCCGTGGAGTCGCTCATCGACGAAGGTGGGGACCCACCGGGGTGGGCGACACGGGGTGGGGGGGACACGGGGCGCAGGGCCACCCCCCCCTCCCACCGCCCTCCCGCGCAGGTCCCGACGTCATCCTCAACCAGCTGATGAGCGACTTCGAGACGGACGGGAAAGACTTTGAGGCGGATTCCTGGAGCTTGGCCGTGGACAACAGCTACCTGCAGCAGCACAAGATGGATGTCATGAAGCGCCAGGACGTCATCTACGGTGAGCGGCTGCGCGGGGACGGCCTGGGCTGGTGGGACGGGGCGGTGGGGCGCGGGGGGACGGGGTACAGAGGTGACCTGGGGACGGGGGGACAGTGCAGGGGACATAGGGATGGGTCAGAGACACAGGGACGGGGAGGAAGAGATGGGGACGCAGGGACAGGTCGGAGACGCAGAGGTGGGGGACACAGGGACAGGGAAGGGGACCAGAGACGCATCGGAGACGCAGGGATGGGAATGCAGAGGTGGGGACACGGGGACAGGGGTGGGGACACGGGGACAGGGTTGGGGACACAGGGATGGGTCTCAGATGCAGGGACAGGGACGAAGAGCTGGGGGACATGGGGACAGGGTAGAGGACACAGGGATGGGGACGAAGAGCTGGGGGACATGGGGACGAAGAGCTGGGGGACATGGGGACAGGGTAGGGGACACAGGGATGGGGACAAAGAGGTGGGGGACATGGGGACGAAGAGCTGGGGGACATGGGGATGGGGTGGGGGACACAGGGATGGGGACGAAGAGCTGGGGGACATGGGGACAGGGTGGGGGACACAGGGATGTGGACAAAGAGGTGGGGGACATGGGGACGAAGAGCTGGGGGACATGGGGACAGGGTGAGGGACACAGGGATGGGGACGAAGAGCTGGGGGACATGGGGATGGGGTGGGGGACACAGGGATGGCGACGAAGAGCTGGGGGACATGGGGACAGGGTGGGGGACACAGGGATGGGGACAAAGAGGTGGGGGACATGGGGACGAAGAGCTGGGGGACATGGGGACAGGGTGAGGGACACAGGGATGGGGACGAAGAGCTGGGGGACATGGGGATGGGGTGGGGGACACAGGGATGGCGACGAAGAGCTGGGGGACATGGGGACAGGGTGGGGGACACAGGGATGGGGACGAAGAGCTGGGGGATATGGGGACAGGGTGGGGGACACAGGGATGTGGATGAAGAGCTGGGGGACATGGGGACGGGGTAGGGGACACAGGGATGTGGATGAAGAGCTGGGGACATGGGCACAGGGTGGGGGACATGGGGACAGGGTGGGGGACATGGGGATGGGGATGAAGAGCTGGGGACATGGGGACGGGGTGGGGGACATGGGGACAGGGTGGGGGACACGGGGATGGGGATGAAGAGCTGGGGACATGGGGATGGGGTGGGGGACATGGGGACAGGGTGGGGGACACAGGGATGGGGCCGAAGAGCTGGGGCACACCCGGAGGCGGTGGGGACAGGGCGAGGTGCCGTCCCCATGGCGCAGAGCAGGCTGGGACCCGCCGCGGTGGCTGCCCCCTCTCACCCCTCCCGCCCCGCGGCAGAGCTGATCCAGACGGAGATCCACCACGTCCGCACGCTGAAGATCATGGCCACCATGTTCCGCAAGGCCATGCTGGAGGACCTGCAGGTGGACCCGGCCACGGTGCAGAAGATCTTCCCCTGCGTGGACGAGCTGAGCCAGATCCACGAGCGGTTCCTGGCGCAGCTCCTGGAGCGTCGCCGGGAGTCCCTGGCCCACGACAGCAACAAGAACTTCGTCATCAACCGGCTGGGGGACATCCTTGTCAACCAGGTGGGGACGGCGCGGGGCCACCGGAGCCAGCGGGTGCTGGCGGGGGGGTACGGGCTCGCTGACGTCCCCTCGTCTCCCCCCCCCCCAAGTTTTCGGGTGCCAGCGCGGAGCAGCTGAAGAAAGCCTACTCCGAGTTCTGCAGCAAGCACACCAAAGCCGTGAAGGAGTACAAGGACCTGCTCGCCCGCGACAAGCGCTTCCAGCAGTTCATCCGGGTGAGCACCCGTCATCCCCGCACGGCTCCGGAGGGACCCCTCAGGATGGGTGTCGGGGTCTCCCTGCGGGCTCCGGCCTTTGTGCCCCGCTGGAAGACCCTTCTGCCGACTCCGTGCCTCAGTTTCCCCAGCTGCATGTCTCTCCCTAATGCCTCATAACGTGGTTATGAGCCCTGGGGGGGCGGCCGCTGCTAACGGGGTGCCCTCTGCTTCCCTCCGGCTGGGCAGAGGATGACGCGGTCCCCGCTGCTCCGACGTCACGGGGTGCCCGAGTGCATCTTGCTGGTGACGCAGAGGATCACCAAGTACCCGGTGCTCATCGAGCGCATCCTGAAGAACTCCAAAGGTAACGGGGCCGGGGGCGGGCGGGCAACGCGGGGGGCTGCCCGTGCGGGGGGGGGTTCCAGCCCTGACCGTGTCCCCCCAACCCTTCATCCCAGACAACGAGGGTGACTCCGCGGACCTGTCGCGAGCGCTGAAGCTGGTGAAGGAGCTGATCTCCTCCATCAACGAGGAGGTGCACACGTGCGAGATGAACGCGCGGCTGTGGGACGTCTACAGGCGCGTGGACGGCCGGGCCAAAGTGCAGCTGCCGTGGGAGAGCCGCACCGGCGTTTTCGGCAAGGACGAGCTCCTGCGGCGTAAGCTGGTGCACAGCGGCTGCATGCTCTGGAAGACGGCGGCCGGGCGCTTCAAAGGTGGGGAGTGGGGTGCTGGGGATGGCGATTCCAGGGAACGGGGATACTGGGGGACTGCGGTACTATGGGATGGGGGTACCACGGCACTGAGCATGGGGACACCCAGGGTGCCAGGGAATGGGGATACTGGGGGACTGCGGTACTATGGGATGGGGGTACCAGGGCATGGGGACGCCCAGGGTGCCAGGGAATGGGGATACTGGGGGACTGCGGTACTATGGGGTGGGGGTACCACGGCACTGAGCATGGGGACACCCAGGGTGCCAGGGAATGGGGATACTGGGGGACTGCGGTACTATGGGATGGGGGTACCAGGGCACTATGGGATGGGGGTACGAGGGCATGGGGACACCCAGGGCGCCAGGGAACGGGGATACTGGGGGACTGCGGTACTATGGGATGGGGGTACCACGGCACTGAGCATGGGGACGCCCAGGGCGCCAGGGAATGGGGATACTGGGGGACTGCGGTACTATGGGATGGGGGGTACCAGGGCATGGGGACGCCCAGGGTGCCAGGGAATGGGGATACTGGGGGACTAGGGTACTATGGGATGGGGGGTACCAGGGCATGGGGACGCCCAGGGTGCCAGGGAATGGGGATACTGGGGGACTAGGGTACTATGGGATGGGGGTACCAGGGCATGGGGATGCCCAGGGTGCCAGGGAATGGGGATGCCAGGGTGTGGGGGACCAGGGTGCTGTAGGATAGGGGTACTGGGACACGAGGATGCCCAGGGACCGGGATGCAAGGGTGCCGGTGCATGGGCAACCAGGGCCCGGGGGAGCAGGGTGCCAGGAGATGGGGGTACCAAGGGACCGGAGGTACCCGGGGATGGAGACGCCAGGGACCAGGGTGCCAGGGGGTTGAGGTACTAGGGGATGGGGGTGCTGCAGAGCAGGGTGCCAGGGCACGGGGGTGCCAGGAGGCCCTCACCCTCCACGGACGGATTTGGGAGCAGCCCTGGGGCTCTGTGGGGTGGCACACGCCGCGGCCTCGCACCCGCTCAGCATCTCACATCCCTGCGCTCCCTCCTAGATGTCCTGGTGCTGCTGCTGACGGACGTCCTCGTCTTCCTGCAAGAGAAGGACCAGAAATACACTTTCCCCATGCTGGTGAGCCGCTGCCGCCCGGCCCCCCGCATCCCGGCCCCCCACCGCTACCGGGACGGCTGCGCCGGCACCGCGACGCCGTTCCGACCCCGTCACCTGTCCCGCAGGACAAACCGGCCGTCATCTCGCTGCAAAACCTCATCGTGCGGGATATCGCCAACCAGGAGAAGGGGATGTTCCTGATCAGCGCGGCGCCGCCGGAGATGTACGAGGTCCACGCCGCCTCCCGCGACGACCGCAACAACTGGATGAAGGTCATCCAGCAGACGGTCAGCCTGTGAGTGTCAGCCCCGGGGGGGTGATTTTTGGGGGCTCCCCACGGCCGCGGGGCGGGCGATGGGGAGGGGGAAGGTGGCACAGCTCCGGGTTGGGTCCTCTGAGCCGTGGCAGGATGCGGCCGGCGGGAAGGGCGGAGGCGGTGCGATGGGGTTGGGGGGTCCCGGCTCTGACCCCCCCGTCCCTTCCAGCTGCCCCAGCCGCCAGGACTTCCCCCTGATCGAGACGGAGGTCGAAGCGTCCTTACGCAAGCTGAAAGGTGGGTGCTGCTGCCGCGGGGGTCCCCACCCCGTCCCCCCCGTCCCTGCTCGTCCCCCCCATCCCTGCTCGTCCCCCCCGTCCCTGCTCACCCTCTCCCTGCCCCGCAGACCGTATCCTGCAACACGATCGGAAGATCACGGCGCTGCTGGAGGAGAAGGTGGGGCTCTTTGCCGACATGCTGGCCCTGGCCAGCGGCTGCGAGGAGCCCTCGCCCACCC
Organism: Gavia stellata; assembly: GCF_030936135.1. NCBI lineage: Eukaryota > Metazoa > Chordata > Aves > Gaviiformes > Gaviidae > Gavia > Gavia stellata. The sequence goes on from NC_082626.1 coordinate 871,439, forward strand.
TGGCCCCCCGCACCCTCTTCCACTCCGACTTGGCCGAGGGTTCCCGAGGGGAGAAGCTGATGCATGACGCCATCCGGGAAGGTACGGATGCTCCGGGATGCTTCGGGATTGTGATGCTCAGGATGGGGAAACTGAGGCACGGGGCTGGGCTGGGGTTCCCCCCGTGGCGTAGGGCTCATCCTGCCCTTCCCCGCAGTGGAGTGCCTGAAGGAGATGTTCACGGGCGCCGGACGTGACCGGGACCAGAATAACCTCGCCGAGGCCGAGAGCTGCCCCAGCCCCGGCGCCAGCAGTAAGACGCGTGCCGGGAGACGCGTGCCAGGCGGGGAAGGGGGCTGCGCCTGGCTCGGGGCGCCCCGGGACCGCGGTGGGGCTCACCCCCTGCCTCTCCCCGCAGACGGCGACGCCGGCAGCTTCAACGGCTCCCTGGAGTTCTGCAGGGCGGATTCGGACGCAGGGCAGCGGGTGAGTGCGGTGGGGGGGACGCCGGGGGTGACGCCCCCACCCTGTGCCGGGGCCACCGTGGTGTTTCTGCTCTCTCTCCGTAGGATGGGAACGGCAACCAGCTCCTGCCGAGGGTACCCCAGGAGGTAAGGGGGGACGGGATGCGGGAGAGACCCGGCTCCCTCCCTGCAGCACCAGCGTGCCTCAGTTTCCCCACCCGGCTTCAGCCGGGGCTCACCGTCCCCTCCTCTCCTCCCCAGGAGATCAACCAGCGGCTGGTGAACCTCTACACCCTCCTGCACGGGCTCCAGGTCGGTGGGACCCTCCTGCGGGGAGGAGGTGACGGGGGGGACAGGCCGGCATCCCCCCTGCCCACACCCCTGCCTCCATACATCCCCCTGCCTGCACCCCTGCCTCCATACATCCCCCTGCCCGCACCCCTGCCCGCACACATCCCCCTGCCCGCACCCTCTGCCTCCATACATCCCCCTGCCTGCACCCTCTGCCTCCATACGTCCCCCTGCCCACATGCTGCCCCCATACATCCCTCTGCCCCCATACGTCCCCCTGCCCTCACCCTCTACCCCCATACATCCCCCTGCCCACACCCCTGCCTCCATATATCCCCTCACCTCCATACATCCGCCTGCCCGCACCCTCTGCCACCATACGTCCCTCTGCTTCCATATATCCCTCTGCTTCCATATATCCCCCTGCCCACACCCCTGCCCGCATAGCATCCCCCTGCCCGCACCCTCTGCCTCCATACATCCCCCTGCCCGCACCCTCTGCCCGCGTAACGTCCCCCTGCCCGCACCCCTGCCCCCATACATCCCCCTGCCCACACCCTCTGCCCCCATACATCCCCCTGCCCCCATACATCCCCCTGCCCGCACCCCTGAATCCATACATCCCCCTGCCCGGACCCTCTGCCTCCATACGTCCCCCTGCCCAGATATGTCCCCCTGCCCCCATACGTCCCCCTGCCCGCACCCTCTGCCTCCATATGTCCCCCTGCCCAGACCCCTGCCCACATACATCCCCCTGCCCACACCCTCTGCCCCCATACATCCCCCTGCCTCCATACGTCCCCCTGCCCGCACCCTCTGCCCCCATATGTCCCTCTGCCCCCATACATCCCCCTGCCCACACCCTCTGCCCCCATACATCCCCCTGCCCGCACCCTCTGCCCCCATATGTCCCTCTGCCCCCATACATCCCCCTGCCCACACCCTCTGCCCCCATACATCCCCCTGCCCGCACCCTCTGCCCCCATATGTCCCTCTGCCCCCATACATCCCCCTGCCCACACCCTCTGCCCCCATACATCCCCCTGCCCGCACCCTCTGCCCCCATATGTCCCTCTGCCCCCATACATCCCCCTGCCCGCACCCTCTGCCCCCATACGTCCCCCTGCCCGCACCCTCTGCCCCCATGTCCCTCTGCCCCCATACATCCCCCTGCCCACACCCTCTGCCCCCATATGTCCCTCTGCCCCCATACGTCCCCCTGCCCACACCCTCTGCCCCCATACGTCCCCCTGCCCGCACCCTCTGCCCCCATATGTCCCTCTGCCCCCATACGTCCCCCTGCCCGCACCCTCTGCCCCCATACGTCCCCCTGCCCGCACCCTCTGCCCGCCTAACGTCCCCCTGCCCGCACGCTGCCCCGCAGGCGGTGGTGAGCCAGCAGGACACGCTGCTGGAGCTGCAGCTGCAGGAGGGCCCGGAGAAGCCGTCCCGCCGCGGTGCCCCAGCGGCCCCGGCCGAGCCGGCGGCGCGGGCGGGCGAGAAGCCTGGCACCACGGAGCTGGCGCTGCTGCAGCGGCAGCACGGGCTGCTGCAGGAGGAGCTGGGGCGCTGCCGGCAGCTCTGCCAGGAGCGGGCCCAGGAGGCAGCGGGCCTGGAGACGCGGCTGCGGGACAGCGAGCAGGAGCGCGCCCGGCTGGAGCGGGAGCTGGAGGAGGCCCGGCGGCAGCTGGGTGCTCTGCGGCAGGAGGGCGGCGCGCGGGGACGCCGGGGGACCGATCCGCGGCGGAGGAGTCTGCCGGCCGGAGATGCGCTCTATCTCAGCTTCACCCCGCCCCAGGTAGCGGGGAGGGTGGGCCTCATGCGTGGCATGAGTGCGTGCGGCCTCAGCCCGCCCGGGTTTGGGGTCTGGCAGGGGGGAAAAGATGTGCTCATGCATGACATGAGTGCATCCGGTCTCAGCCCGCCGGGGTTTGGGGTCTGGCAGGGGGGAAAAGATGTGCTCATGCATGACATGAGTGCATCCGGTCTCAGCCCACCCGGGTTTGGGGTCTGGCAGGGGGGTAGATGTGCTCATGCGTGGCATGAGTGCGTCCAGTCTCAGCCCACCTGGGCTTGGGGTGCAGGGAGACAGTGGGGAGCGTGGGAAGATGTGCTCATGCATGGCACAAGTGCGTGCAACCTCAGCCCAGCTGGGTTTGGGGCCTGGCAGGGGGAAAAGATGTGCTCATGCATGGCATGAGTGTGTCCGGTCTCAGCCCACCCGGGTTTGGGGCCTGGCAGGGGGGAAAAGATGTGCTCGTGCATGACACGAGTGTGTGCAACCTCAGCCCAGCTGGGTTTGGGGCCTGGCAGGGGGGAAAAGATGTGCTCGTGCATGACACGAGTGTGTGCAACCTCAGCCCAGCTGGGTTTGGGGCAGAGGAAGATGTGCTGGTGCATGGCATGAGTGCATCTGGCCTCAGCCCAGCTGGGTTTGGGGTGCAGAGAGGCTGGTGGGGGGCAGGATTTGCTCATGCACGACACGAGTGCGTCCGGCCTCAGCCCACCTGGGTTTGGGATGCAGGGAGGCGTTGGCAGGGGTGAAAAGATGTGCTCATGCATGGCACGAATGCATCGGGCCTCAGCCCACTCAGCTCTGGGGCCTCAGGAGGCAGTGAGGGGGGTGTGTGAAGGATGTGCCCATGCATGACATGAGTGCATCCGGCCTCAGCCCAGCTGGGTTTGGGCCCTGGGGGGGCAGTGGGAGGGGTGGGCAGGATGCACTCCTGTCATGCATGAGTGCGTCTGGGCTCAGCTCATCCGGCTTCAGGGCCTCCGGGGGTGGGAGGGATGTGCTCATGCATGACACGAGTGCGTCCGGCCTCAGCCCCCACCTGTTGGCGGGCGCCGGGGCTCAGGCCTGACCCCCCCCCCGCCTCCCTCTCAGCAGCTGAGCCACGGCCCCCACCCCGCCAGCCTCTCCTACCACCCCCCCTTCGCCCCCTGCCCCCAGGAGGAGCTGGATTACCGGGGGGGCGATCCCGACCGGCTGCGGGAGAGCGAGGACGCCCTGGACGCGCTCCTGGAGGACGAGGCCTTGGGGAGCCGCCGCTCCCCCCCCGCCAGCCCCCGAGGTGGGTCCCCAGGACGGGGGGGTGCCCTGGGCACCCCGCTTTTCCCGGGGGGGGCGGTTAACCCGGTGTTTTCCCGTAGATTTCCTGAGGATGCAGGATATTCCCGAGGAGGTGGAGAGCAGCCAGGAGCTGAAGGAGGGCGACGGGGGCTCCTCGGACAGTTAGGGACCGGCTCCAGCCCCCCCCCAGCACCCCATGACACCCCCCCCCCAAAGGGGATGCTGGGGGCAGGATCCGGCCGTGGGGGGCGTGGGGGCAGCGGGACGGGGGGCACCCGGGGGTGTTTTGGGGCGCTGCTATTCCCGTGGGAGCCTTACGGGGCTGGGGGGGGTCTGGGCGCCCCCTCCCCTCCTCCAGGCTGGGGGGGACACGGACACACAGCGGTTTGGGACTGATGTTCCCCCCCCCCGCCCCGCTCGGGTTTATTTATTTATTATGTCGTCTTGGGGTGGGAGGAGGCGGCCGGGGGGGGCTGCTCCGTCCCAGCGCCGGGCAGGATGCGGCCCCCCCCGGGACAGCAGTGACGTCCCCAGCGGGGGTGAGCCCCTCTCTACCAAAGCTCGTCCCCCACCCTGGTTTTGGGGGGCTGCCCGGGGCGGGGGGGGGGCCGGGACAGGTGGTTTTAATCGGTTGGTTGGTTCCCCTTGGTTTAACTGTAAAAAAAAAAAAAAAAGAGAAGAAGAAGAAAAAAAGAAAGAAAAAATTGGAAAATAATTAAAAAGACCGGTTTGGACCCGAACTGTGCAGGTGGGCGGCTGGGGGGGCGGGGGGAGCTGGGCTGCGGGCCCGACCCAGGACCCCAGGGTGGGGACATGAAGCGGGAGGACGGGGTGCTGCGGCCGTGGCATGCACCAAGTGCGTGGGACCTCAGCCATGCACTGAGTGCGTGGGGCCTCAGCCGTGCAGCGAGTGCGTGGGGCCTCAGCCTGATGCCTGCGTCCATCGGTGTCCCCCCCACAGTGGGAGTGCGGTGGCGGGTGTCTGTCCCCCCAGCTGTCTTGTGTCCCCAGCCTGTCCCTCCCTTGTCCCCTTAGGGTGAGCCGAGCGTGTCCGTTCTCAGCAGGCTGCTCTTTGCACGGTGCCTGACGCCACGGTGGTGGGCGCCCGTGGCTGGGGTGCCCGGGGTGGGGTGGCGGGGACAGGTTTCGGCGAGCGGGAGGTCCCCGGGGAGGTGACGGGACAAGCCTGGGCTGGGCGCGAGCCAGCCCCGGGCGTGGGGAGGCGACGGGGTGGAGGACGCGCACCCAAGGCGCCCGCACCCACACGCCTCCGACGCTCGCGGCACCCGCACCCACCCCGGCCCGGCGGGGGGTAGGGGGTCCCGGGGAGGCCCCCCCGGCCGCCATGAAGCGGATGTTCTCCTGCTCCAGCTCGCAGGTGGCGGTGAGTCCCGGGGCCCCCCCATGCGTGGGGGGGACCCCCGCCTGTCCCGGGGTTGGGGACCCCCTCCCCACCCCTGTGGATGGCGGCAACACCCAGCCTCGGTGCCCTGCCCGCACCCATGGGTGCTGCCACGGTGCCTGGGGGGGCTGGGGGGGCTTCGGCCACATTTGGGGTGAGGGGGTGCTGCGCCCCCACCGCCGCCAGCCGGCCCCGCGTGCCCGCCGGTCCTGAACCCCATCCGGCCGTGGCGCTCAGTGCCGGTCCTGCCCCGATGCCGGCTGCCATCCTGGCCCCGATGCCGGCTGCAACCCCAGCTCCAGTCCTGGCCCCGATGCCGGATGCAATCCCAGCTCCGATGGTGGCCCCAATGCCGGCTGCAGTCCTGGCGCCAATCCCAGTCCCGATGCCGGCTGCAATCCCAATCCCAGCTCCGATGCCGGCTGCAATCCCAGCTCCGATGGTGGCCCCAATGCCGGCTGCAGTCCCAGCCCCAATCCCAGTCCCGATGCCGGCTGCAATCCCAATCCCAGCTCCGATGCCGGCTGCAATCCCAGCTCCAATGCCGGCCCCGATGCCGGCTGCAACCCCAGCTCCAGTCCCGGCCCCGATGCCGGCTGCAATCCCAATCCCAGCTCCGATGCCGGCTGCAATCCCAGCTCCGATGCCGGCCCCGATGCCGGCTGCAACCCCAGCTCCAGTCCCGGCCCCGATGCTGGCTGCAATCCCAATCCCAGCTCCGATGGTGGCCCCGATGCTGGCTGCATTCCCAGCCCCAATCCCAGTCCTGATGCCGGCTGCAATCCCAACCCCAGCTCCGATGCCGGCTGCAATCCCAGCTGCAGTCCCGGCCCCAGTCCCAGCCCCGATGCCGGCTGCAATCCCAATCCCAGTCCCAGCTCCGATGCCGGCCCCAATGCCAGCTGCAACCCCAGCTCCAGTCCCGGCCCCGATGCCGTCTGCAATCCCAATCCCAGCTCCGATGCCGGCTGCAATCCCAGTCCCAATCCCGGCCCCGATGCTCAGCCCTGAGCCCCAGTGCCCGGCCCCAGAGCTCGCCCCAAACCTGGCCCCGCTGCGGGTCCCCATGCCCAGCCTGGCGCCCGGTCCCGGTGCTCGGCCCCGGTGCCCACCCACACCCGCACCGCGGTGGGGCCCGGCACGGCGCGGCGGCAGCCTGACAAACCAGCCGGGCAGGCGCAGGCAGGGACACGCTCGCCTGCCTCGCCTCGCCTTCCCCAGCCGGCACCCAGGGCCGGGCTCCGCGGGGACTCGGGGTCCCCAGCACCCCATCCCTGATGGAGTGCCCCAACAAGTGGGGAAACTGAGGCACGGCTCCATGGCACTGTGGAGGGAGGCGCCCGGGGGGCATGTCCCAAAAGAGGGGTCAGCCCCAAAGCGCTGCCTCTGCTGTGGCCCTTCTGCCTGGGGAAGCCGTGCCTCAGTTTCCCCTCGCCGCCCGGCGGGGCAGGGCGGGGGTCCCGTCCCCGCAGCCCCCCCGGAGCCGCTCGCCGCCCCTCCAGGTTGAGAGCTGGAACAAGCAGGACCAGAAACTTTTGGAAGCGGTGGAGAAGGGTGACGTGGGCAGGGTGTCCGCCCTCGCCGCCCGCAAAACCGCCCGGCCCGCCAAGCTCAACGCCGTGGGGCAATCCGCGTACGTCAGCCCGGGGGGGGGACAAGGACACACGGGGGTCCCCGGGGTGGCGGGTGGGGACCTCGGTCGCAGCCACCTCTCGCCCCCCTCCAGCTTCCACCTGGCCGCGTCCAAGGGTCTCACCGAGTGCCTGACGCTGCTGCTGGCCCACGGGGCCCCCATTAACGAGAAGAACGATGACGGTGAGTGGGGACACCGGTGGGGACACTCCTGGCACGGGGGGACACAGCCACAGGTCCCCGTGTCCCCTCCGGGTGACGGCGAAGGGCTGAGCATACCCCAGACCTGCGCCCCAAGGCACCGAGCCCCGGGGGAGCGCCCTGTCCTGCCACGCCGGGGCAAGATGTCCCCGCGGCGAAGTGTCCCCCGGGGGTTCCGCGCTGGCCGTGTCCCCGGTGTCCCCCGCGGCTGCCGGTGCCCAGCCCGCCCGTCTCTTGCAGGCAGCACCGCTCTGCATCTGGCCACCATCGCCTGCCAGCCCCAGTGCGTCAAGGTCCTGCTGCAGGTACGGGCCGGACGGGGACGGGGACGGGGACGGGGATGGGGACGGGGACGGGGATGGGGACGGGGATGGGGATGGGGATGGGGATGGGGACGGGGACGGGGACGGGGATGGGGACGGGGATGGGGATGGGGATGGGGATGGGGATGGGGATGGGGATGGGGACGGGGACGGGGATGGGGACGGGGATGGGGATGGGGACGGGGATGCAGAGGAGGATGAGGATGGAGCTGAGGCTGGGGACAGGGATGGGGCTGGGGACAGGGATGGGGCTGGGGACAGGGACGGGGATGGGGACAAGGACATGGATGGGGACAGGGATGGGGATGGGGATGCAGAGGAAGATGAGGATGGAGCTGGGGATGGGGACAAGGACAGGGCTGGGGACAAGGACAGAGATGGGGACAAGGACAGAGATGGGCATGGGGACAAGGACAGGGACAGGGATGCAGAGGAAGATGAGGATGGAGCTGGGGATGGGGATAGGGATGGGGATGGGATGGGGATAGGGACAGGGATGGGGACAAAGACAGGGACGGGGACAAAGACAGAGATGGGGACAAGGATGGGGATGGGGATGCAGAGAAAGATGAGGATGGTGCTGGGGATGGGGACAGGGATGGGAACAAGGACAGGGATGGGGATGGGAACAGGGATGGGGACAAGGATGGGGATGGGGATGCAGAGGAAGATGAGGATGGTGCTGGGGATGGGGACAGGGATAAGGATAGGGAGAAGGACAGGGATGGGGATGCAGAAGGGGATGAGGATGGAGCTGGGGCTGGGGACAGGGATGGGGACAGGGCTGGGGACAAGGACAGGGATGGGGACGGGGTGGAGGCAGGGGTGAGGATGAGGATGGGAGTAGGGCTGGGAAGGGGCAGGGCAGGACGCCCGGTCCTGTCCCCGTCCCCGGCTCGGGGAGGGTCCCTGCCCGCTGTCCCCCCCCCAGTACGGTGCCAACGAGGGCCACGTGGACGGACAGAACCGAACCCCCCTGCACTGGGCCGGTGAGTGCCGGGGGTCCCCGGACCAGGCTGGGACCGGGGGGGGGGCGGCACTGAAGGCTCTTATGGGGGGGCCCATCTGACCCCCCCCAAGAGAGACCCCCCCCGCGCTGACATGGCCCCCGCAGCCTCCTCGGGCTGCGCCTCCAGCGTCCTGCTGCTCTGCGACCACGAGGCCCTCCTGGACGTCACCGACGCCGTGAGTGGGGACCACGGCGGGGAGGGGGTGGCCGGGGGTGGCAGGGGACAGCGGGGGCTGACGGGCGCCTCGCGTCCCCCCCAGCACGGGCAGACCCCCCTGATGCTGGCGGCGCGGGGGAACCACGCTGCCATCTGCGCCCAGCTCCTGCAGAGAGGGGCCGACCCCAACCTGGCCGACAAGGACAAGAAGTGAGTGGCCGCGGGGACACGGGGACACTTGTAGGACATTTGGGGGTGACGGGGAGGGGGGGGGTCTCCGCTCTGCCCCCATGCCTGGGGCGATGGGGCGATGGCTCTGCTCCACGGGAGCCGTGGAAGTGCCTCACGCAAAGACAGCTCCGGTGCTGTCCCCTGTCCCCAAGGGACACAGGTCTCCGTGGAAAGCCACCGCTGCGGAGAGCGGTCCCCAGGGAGATGGCGGGAAAGGGGTGGGGAGGGACCCATACCACCGTGCCACCATGCCATTGTGCCACCATGCCACCGTGTCATTGTGCCACCATGCCACCATGCCACTGTGCCATTGTGCCACCATGCCACTGTGCCACCATGCCACCATGCCATTGTGCCACCATGCCACTGTGCCATTGTGCCACCATGCCACCGTGCCACTGTGCCATTGTGCCACTGTGCCACCATGCCATCATGCACTGTGCCATTGTGCCACCATGCTGTCATGCCATCACACCACTGTGCCACCACGCCGCTGTGCCACCATGCCATTGTGTCACTGTGTCACCGTGCCATCATGCCACTGTGCCACCATGCCATCATGCACTGTGCCATTGTGCCACTGTGCTATCGTGCCATCACACCACTGTGCCACCACGCCGCTGTGCCACCATGCCATCTTGTCACCGTGTCACCGTGCCACCACTCCCGCAGGACCGCCCTGACGCTGGCCTGCGAGCACTGCAGCGTGGAGTCGGCCGAGCTGCTGCTGAGCCACGGGGCGGCCATGGGGGACCAGGACCGCTGGCACTACGCGGGACAGACCCCCAGCCGCGCGCTCCGGCGGCTCCTGCGCGGCGCCCGCGGCGGGGCGAGAGGTGAGCCCCCACCCGCCATCGCCCACCCCGCCTCGCCCAGCTGCTTATTTTAGGAGAAAAAGGGGAAAACCAAGGGTTGGTTCTTTTCCTCCCGGCAGAGAACGGCGCTGGCTGTGCCGGGGACCCCGCGCCGCAGGTGGGAAGCCAAGAAGAGGAGACCCCAGGCAGCGACAGCGAGGAGGAGGAGGATGAAGAGCAGCGGGATGGGTGCGATGCCCAGCGGGTGCGGCGGCTGCAGGAGCGGCTGGCGAGGAAGACGCGGGAATGCCAGCGGCTGGCGGCCACTGCCAACAGCATCCGGCAGCGGGTGCGGGAGCTGGCACGGCTCCTGCCCGGCTGCGAAGCCGGGGACGGGACTGAGGATGAGGATGGTGCCTGCCTGGATCTCCTGGCCCAGCACGTGGGGGAGCTGAGGAAGAGGATGATGGCCGAGGAAGAGGGGGATGGAGGACACCCAGCCGCGGCACAGCTCGACGGTGATAACGGAGTGCCGGCGCTGGCCCCGTTCCTGACCTGGCTGGGGGACGAGTGTGCCAAAATGCGGGCGGCGAAGGCGAGCGCCTTCACCCGGAGCAAGGGGCTGCGGAAGGAGGTGGAGGAAGCCCTGCGGAGCAAACTGCACTACGAGGTGGTGTCGGCCGACGCCGTCCGGAAAAGCTTGGCGGCTTGGGAGAAGATGGTGGTGGGGCTGGAGCAGACGCTGAGCCGCGCCGACGAGACCCACGCCAAGATGCTTGAGGGATCCCGCGTCCTCCTGGAAAACCTCCGTCGGGAGCCGGAGCGGCCGCTCGCTGGGACGGCACCTTCCCAGTGCCCGGTGAACGGCACGGAGCCGGCTCCGGGTGGGAAGAACCGAGAGGAGCTGCCGAGGGAGGGTGGGAGCGTGGAGAAGGAGATGCTGGAGCTGAAGGAGAGCAACGGGATGCTCCTGGGGGAGCTGGCCCGGCTGGGCCGCGAGCGGGAGCGGCTGCAGGAGGAGCTGCGGGGGCTGCGGGAGCAGGACCCCGGCGCCGAACCGGCGGCGGAAGGTCCCGGAGCGGCCGCCCTGGCCCAGGCGCTGGCGGCCGAGCGGGAGGAGGTGGCGAGGCTCCGGCGGAGGCTGGCGGGGCAGCGGCGGGAGCTGGCGGCGCTGCGGGACGGGGTGGGCGAGAGGGTGCGGGAGGCGGCCGGTGATGCCAGCGCCGGCATCCTGCGGGAGCTGCACCACAAGCTGGACGGGCTGGTGAGGTCCCAGCATGAGGCCTTGCAACTCGTTGCAGAGATGGAGGGTGATGGCACCCACGGGGATGGGGACGCCGGGGTTGGGCTACTGGGCCAGCTGGAGGACGCGCTGGGCGAACTGGTCGAGGAGCTGGGGACGGCACCGGGTCCCCGCGTGCTGCGGCTGCTGGAGCGGCTCGCCGTCACCGCCGCCGCCCTGCGCGGCCGGGAGCTCCCCGGGGAGCAGCCGGGGGCCGAGGCCGAGCGCTGGCGGGTGGCGGCGGCGGAGGAGAAGCGGGCGAAGGAGGCGGCGGAGGCCCGGGCGGCCGAGCGGGAGCGGGAGGCGCGGGAGCTGCGGGAGAAGGCGGAGGGGCTGGAGCGGAGCGTGGGCAGCCTGCGGGCGAGGGCGGGCGAGCTCTCCAGGGCCTGCCGGGACAAGGAGGGGAAGGTAAGGGCCGCGCTGGGCTGGGACACGGGCTGGCAGCGACGGCGGCTCCTTCCCATCGGCACTCCCTCCCCATCACCGTCCCCTTCCCATCACCCTCCCCATCACCATCCCCTTCCCATCACTGTCCCCTCCCCATTACCGTCCCCTCCCCATCACCATCCCCTCCCCATCACTGTCCCCTCCCCATCACCGTCCCCTCCCCATCACTGTCCCCTTGCCATCACCGTCCCCATCACTGTCTCCGTCACCGTCCCCTTCCCATCACCGTCCCCATCACTGTCTCCATCACTGTCCCCTCCCCATCACCGTCCCCTCCCCATCACTGTCCCCTTCCTATCACTGTCCCCATCACTGTCCCCTCCCCGTTGCTGTCCCTGTTGCTGTTGCTGTCCCCATAACTGTCCCCTTCCCATTGCTGTCCCCATCACCGTCCCCTCCCCATCATTGTCCCCTTGCCATCACCATCCCCATCACTGTCCCCATCACCGTCCCCATCACTGTCTCCATCACCATCCCCTTCCCATCACCGTCCCCATCACTGTCTCCATCACCATCCCCTCCCCATCACCATCCCCTTCCCATCGCTGTCCCCTCCCCATCACTGTCCCCTCCCCATCACCATCCCCTTCCCATCGCTGTCCCCTCCCCATCACTGTCCCCTCCCCATCACCATCCCCTTCCCATCGCTGTCCCCATCACTGTCCCCATCACCATCCCCTCCCCGTTGCTGTCCCTGTTGCTGGTTGCTGTCCCCATAACCGTCCCCACCCCATCGCTGTCCCCATCGCTGTCCCCATCGCTGTCCCCATAACCGTCCCCTCCCCATCGCTGTCCCCATTGCTGTCCCCTCCCCATCACCGTCCCCATTGCCGTCCCCATTGCCACCCCCTTCCCATTGCGGTGCCCGTCACCGTCCCCTTCCCATCCCTGTCCCCCCCATCTGTCCCCATCACCATCGCCATCCCCTCCCACCCCTGCCCTGTCCCCTACCCCGCCTTTCGCCAGCCCCACACCCCGGAGCCGAGCTGGGGGGCCGGGGGCTCCCCGGGACCTCTGGGGCAACCGGGGGCTTCTTCCCACCTGCGTCCGGCCCCCGGAGGTATTTGGGGGCCGGGGGGAAGACGGGCAGCAAAGGGCCAACCCCGGGGTGTGCCGGGGAGCGGCCGGTCCCCCCAGCGCCCCGACTTCGCCCCCCGTACCCCACCCCAGATGAAGAAGCTGCTGGCGGAGACGGAGAAGCTGTCGGCGGAGGTGCTGGGGCTCCGCAGCCAGAGCGCCCGGCTCCAGCTCCAGCTGGAGGTGGGTGCCAGCACCCGGCGTCACCCGCTGGCACCTCGTCACCCTCTTCATCGCCCCACCTTCCTCTTCTCCCCAGGTCCAGCAGAAAAACCACCGGGACATCGTGGCCGTCTATAGGACCCACCTGCTCAACGCTGCCCAGGTGGGACCCCCCGTCCCCCGCGCTTCGGGGTGACGCGGGGCGGCGGGGGGACGATTTTGGCTGCCATGCTGGAAAACCCCAACTGGGAGCCCGGCACCCGGGTTGGGTCCCCCCCGGGAGGTCGGGTCCGGCCCCACGGCCAAGCTCTCCTCCCCGCAGGGCTTCATGGACGAGGGCGTCCACGCCATGCTGCTGCGGATCCTGCGGACGGGGGAGTGAGGGGCCGGAGGAGTCCGCTCCCACCGCCCCCCAAGGCATTAAAGCGGAGGAGGCGGGTGTCCCCCACCCCGTGTCCCCGTCTGCATCCGGGCGCCGGGGGGTTGGGGAGGGCGGAGGGGGGCCCGGCTGGGGGGCTGCCCCATGGGGGCACCCGGGGGGCGGTTTGGGGCTTGGTGGGAGATGGGGTGCGACAGCACCCGCCGTGGGTCCTGGTCAGTCCCCGGGTCCCGGGCTGGGACTCGGTGGTGGTGCTGGGCAGACCACGGGCCAGGATTGGGCCCCAATACTGGACCAGTCCCATATAGCACCAGTCGCTATACAGCACCAGCCCCATATAGCACCAGTCCCGCACAGCGCCAGTGCCATATTGGACCAGTCCCGCACAGCGCCAGTCCCACATTGGACCAGTCCCACGTAGCACCAGTCCCATATAGGACCAGTCCCACATCGGACCAGTCCCACGTAGCACCAGTCCCATATAGGACCAGTCCCACATCGGACCAGTCCCACACAGCACCAGTCCCATATAGGACCAGTCCCACATAGCACCAGTGCCATATTGGACCAGTCCCACACAGCGCCAGTCCCATATAGGACCAGTCCCATATAGGACCAGTCCCATATAGCACCAGTCCCATATAGGACCAGTCCCACACAGCACCAGTCCCATATAGGACCAGTCCCATATAGGATCAGTCCCACACAGCACCAGTCCCATATAGGACCAGTCCCACGTAGCACCAGTCCCATATAGGACCAGTCCCATATAGGATCAGTCCCACACAGCACCAGTCCCATATAGGACCAGTCCCATATAGGACCAGTCCCACGTAGCACCAGTCCCATATAGGACCAGTCCCACACACCACCAGTCCCATATGGGACTCGTTACCCTGAGGGCGTGGCGAGGTGGAGGGGGCGTGGCGAGGTGGAGGGGGCGTGGCGTGGCGAGGAGGCGTGGCGAAGGGGGGGCGTGGCGAAGGGGGGCGTGGCGTTGCGGCTGCGCGACGGACGCAGACTTGCGCGACGCTCCCTGCCCGCCTCTGCCCCTCCCGCTCCTCGGCCCCTGCGCCGTGCGGCCGCGGCGGGGCGCGGAGTTTGCCTCGGTCCCTGCGCGGCGGCTGCCATGTCCCAAGATGGCGGAGGCGGCGGAGCTGAAGGTGCGGCGGGGGGGAGCGGGGCGGGCGGGAGCCGAGCGGCGTCGGGGCGGCGGGGGCCCGGCAGTGCGGGGTGGGCGCCGTGGGGCGGGGGCGGTCGAGCACTGAGGGGGTGTGGGGCTGAGGGCGTCTGGGGGGATGGAGTGGGGCAGTGTGGGGCTGAGGGGTGTGTGGGGCTGAGGGCGTCTGGGGGGATGGAGTGGGGCAGTGTGGGGCTGAGGGGTGTGTGGGGCTGAGGGGTGTGTGGGGATGGGGATAGGCAGTGTGGGGCTGAGGGGTGTGTGGGGCTGAGGGGTGTGTGGGGAAGGGGACAGGCAGTGTGGGGCTGAGGGGTGTGTGGGGCTGAGGGGTGTGTGGGGAAGGGGACAGGCAGTGTGGGGATGAGGCAGGCAGTGTGGGGATGAGGGGTGTGTGGGGCTGAGGGGTGTGTGGGGAAGGGGACAGGCAGTGTGGGGATGAGGGGTGTGTGGCGCTGAGGGGTGTGTGGGGAAGGGGACAGGCAGTGTGGGGCTGAGGGGTGTGTGGGGCTGAGGGGTGTGTGGGCCTGGGGACAGGCAGTGTGGGTCTGAGGGGTGTGTGGGGATGGGGCCAGGCAGTGTGGGGCTGAGGGGTGTGTGGGGATGGGGCAGGCAGTGTGGGTCTGAGGGGTGTGTGGGTCTGAGGGGTGTGTGGGGCTGGGGCAGGCAGTGTGGGGCTGAGGGGTGTGTGGGTCTGACGGGTGTGTGGGGCTGGGGCAGGCAGTGTGGGGCTGAGGGGTGTGTGGCGTTGGGGCAGGCAGTGTGGGGCTGAGGGATCTGTGGGGCTGAGGGGTGTGTGGGGATGGGGACAGGCAGTGTGGGGCTGAGGGGGTTTTTGTGGTTGGGCATCTGGTATGTCTGGGGTTGGAGGGATATGGGAGACTGAGGGGTTGGATGGTGCCACGGGGATGTGTGGGTCTGGGGGACTCTGCAGTGGGCCCAAGGAGGTGTGTGGGGCTGGGGATGTTCGGGAGACAGACGGGGTGGCCGTGTGGGGCAGGAGCGGGGGGCTGTGGGGCGGCAGAGCGAGGGGTTAGGGCTGTACCGGGCCGTGGGGCAGTGATGGGTGAACAGGGCTGGGAGGTTGCTGGGTGGGGTGGGGAGAGCGAGGTGCGGGGCTGTGGGGCAGCCGGTGTGGGCTGTGGAGGTGGGGAGGGACGGGGACGCTGGGGTCGGGGTGCACAGGGGGGCTGGGGCGAGCCGTGGGGTCCCGGCTCGGGGGGCAGAGCCGTGGGGGGAAGGCACCGGGACCACCGGGGCGACGGAGCCGTAGGGAGGGTGCCGGGGTCTGGACCTTTGCGCGCTGCGCGGCGGTGAGGCTGTGGGCTCGGGCAGCGAGCCCGGGGGGCCTGTCCGCGAGGGGAGGGGGCCGAAAGAGCCTGGGGGGCTCCGGGGGTGCAGAGCCGTGGAGAAGAGGGGTAGAAACCCGCCGGAAGGGAGAGCCGAGAGCTGGAGCGGCTCAGAGCCTCGAAGGATGCCGGGGGGTGGGCGGGGGAGCAGAAAATAACGGCAGGCAGGAGAGGGGCCGATGCAGGTTTGGGGTGCGGAACGGGAGGCGGGAGCAGAGAGCGTGTAACATGGTAGTGCTGCACCAGTGCTCACAGCTGGATGGGGTTTCATCTCCCTCCACTCTCTTTTTCTCGTTTTTTTAGGAGTCAGAGTGTGTCACCACCTTTGCCCACCAGACTGTGGAATATGAAATTGCCCCTGGTAACTAATTCCAAAGCTGATTTTTTTTATTTTTTTTTTTTTTCTCCTTGTTGGCGGTTTAATTTTTTTTCCCCCACAGGCTGGAATATAGCTCTTAGCTGGCTGAAGTGGCCTGGGAGCCCTGCCCCCTTCCCCGCGCTGGGAACAGGAAGACATTTGGGAACTGGCACCTTTTTGGCAGCCAGAACATAATTCTCCGGAGTAATATTTGTCCGTAATCTTTCCAGCAGTGCCCCGTCCAAATTTTGATACAGCTTCATGGCGTGATCTTTCACCCTCCCCTAAAACTTAAGCCTGACTACGGCGGGAGCCCTATCAAGTGGCAAAACGTTAAACGATATGAGTGGAGAAATCGGATCCGATAGTTGTAATTAGGTGACTCGGGACCGCGCAGAAGTCGAGCTCCGGCAGCCGCGTCCGTAATCCTGCGATTTGGGGACGTAGTTTAGCAAACGGTCAAGCCGAGTGCGACCCAGGGCGAAGGGTCGGTGGTGTTTTCTGCTCCGCTCCCTCTGCGGATAAATCCCTGCGGAGGAACTGTGGTTTAAGACTAGGCGTAGCTTAGCGCGCAGGTTTACATCTCCGGGGTCTGGCCCTCGCACGCCGGCCCTTTCGGTGGAGCTTGGCGTGATTTGAGGCTTCTTCCGTTTATTTTTGCATCTCCGCTCCCTGTCCCCCGTCCATCTCCCCTAACCCCTTTCTGGTTTCCTCGCCAGGAGTTTGTCTGAGCTTTTTACCATCTGTGTCTCATTGCAAAAGCAAGACGAGCCAGTTGAAAACAAAATGATTTCTCCTTATAAAGGCCGTAGTTGGCTTAAGACGCTTCCCTTTATTTAAAAGACCGAACGGTGACTCCCCTGGCAAGAGAAGAGGTTTGTGGACGTGCCTTGTTCAACAGTGGCACGATCGGACTCGAGTCTGCTGCGGATCCAGCCGCTACCCCAGCCGCCGGTGCCCGCTGGGAGCTCTCGATTGCCATCTCTTACGGCGATAAAGAGAGGGTTTTTTTTTTTCCGCCGCTCCGATACTCCGAGCAGTAATCGGAGAGGCTTTGGGGTAGACAGGAGTCCACAGCTGCTGCAGCGGTGGTGACACAGCCATCCTATGTCACGGATGCGAGTGTTTTTTAACGATAAATGTCAATCTCGTGCTGGTGAGCCATGCTACACTGATCTCCTGCCGGTTAAGGACTCTGTCCGGAGGATTTGTGGGAATAATGGATGTGGGAAGAGGTCGGTTCCTTTACAATGATTGTCGCAAAAGGGGAGGGATGAATATTTGGTAAAGGCGCATCCCTAATGTGTCTTTTCCGAGAGGTGTTTAAAACAGGCACTGTCAAAGTTGAGAGACCCCAAGTCGAGCTTTTTCCTCTTAAATGAGAGGTTTCCTGCCTCTAACAAATTCTCCTGGCTCCAAAAGGGGGAAAAAAATACAAAGTTAACCATTCTCTTGAACGTATCACCCGGCAAAGGTAACGGGCAAATCCCACGCGACCTACAGGGTTTTTTCTACGCGAAACCTTAATCTGACGCTGTGTCTGTTCTGCGTCAGGGACCACACGGCGCTTTTTGTAACGACGGAGCTGGCTTTGATAGCTTTACCACATACTTCCCTTTCCTTCTTTCCCCACTGGGAAGTGGAACATCTGTCACGTCGTCCTCCTGAGACGCTGCGTTTTCGGTGCGTGGGTGACGCGATCCTAAGAGAGCGAGTTAAACTGCCTTAAAGCCTCTTGGCGCATAAACCAGAATCAATTAACTTGATAAGCTTGGCCCGTAGAGTACGGAGGTGTGCCCCTTAATTCGCTATTTACAAGTGACTCTAGGAAACTTGGCCGGTAAGATGTAAAGTCGAGACGTTCCCGTCAGGAGGATAGCTCCGTTGGGTTTGGGAATCAATCCGAACGCAGAATACGCCTCCTGCTAAACCGAGGAGGTTTCAGCTTTTATCTTGCCTTTCTTTCATCACAGGGATTGCAGGTTTTGGCATTTTTTAACTCTCAGAAGCCAACTTTCCCCCTGTACCCCCCCCGTGCTCCGCTGCAGCTGGATGAAGCCCCTCCGTGGAACCGAAATCACGGATTTAAACCCAAGTTGTAACTCATTTGAGAACAATTCTGCTGTTGTTGAACCGGTTGCATTTTGGGAGCCGAAAGGGAAAAGTCTTTCTAGATGCAGAGTGGTGGTGAAACTCTGCGTGCCCTTTCTTATTTAAAAGGGAGAGTGTTGGGAGTTGCTCCATCCCAGGTTTAACCCTTTTTTACTTCCACAAAAGAAAAGATTGTGCTGTAATAAGTACAAATATATACGCATACGAGTATATATGTGCTTCCCTAGCACTCGTCGTCATCCCATGGGTGCTTCTGCTTAAACAAGTAACTCTGAAATCCTATTACGAGCTCAGGAGAAGGATGGTTTTGTGCACGAAGATTGCACCGAGTTTCTCGGTCTGCGACTAACTTTCATGGCGTGACTGCGGAGAAGTCTCCGAGACCCTTTTTATTTTTCCTCCTGTGAAACGGGAATAATTCTGTATTTTCTCCTCTTTGGGCATCTTTCAACTTAACCGTGTCGGCCTTGTTGGACTCGCGGTGAGAATTAGCAGGTCCCTCTTGAGGAGGGACTCCCCTTCGGTGAGGCAGGCTGATGAGCGCTGCCAGCCCTCGGGATAGCGGTGGTGCTTGATTGTGTATTTTTCCTTAATTGCAGCCTTTCTCGTTAATGACTGACGTCTGTTTTCAGATCTGATGTCTGATGTGTCTCCTTAGAGAAACATCGGGCCAAAACCGGGCATTCCCAAAGTATATTTTTGAAATAAAAGAATAAAAGCAACGGCTCTGCAGCCACCCTGGGCTTGGCCTTTCTAAGCCAGCCTGGAGAGGCCTTAAAGCGAGAGCTTTAAACCCAGAGAGGTACAAAGAGCTTTAATTCAAACACGTGGTTGACCCTACAAGAAGTCGTCAGCGTTTATTCGAAGGGAAGGGGGTTAAACCACCCTCTGGGTATCAGAAATTGCTCGGACGTCCATCGAATCGGGAAGCGAGCGCGATCTTTTGCCTTCCCAGATCCGAGCAAAGTATCTAAAGGTAAACCCAAATCTAAATAGTTACAGCTCTGCTACTGGCGAGTTACTGACGACAAGGGGACCTTCAGAGTTGACAGTGCCTCTCTTAAGGCCTCCACCATCTTCCTTAGCGAACCCGTGGCTTGTTTTTGGGTTGTACCTGTTCACCCAGCAATTGTAACGGTGGTTGTTTTATTTTCTTGCAGCATATGGTTATGAGCTTTAGGGTATCAGAACTACAAGTTCTCTTGGGCTTCGCTGGAAGGAACAAAAGTGGAAGGAAGCACGAACTTCTCGCGAAGGCGTTACAGCTGCTGAAATCTGGCTGCAGCCCGGCTGTCCAGATGAAAATTAAAGAACTGTACCGGCGGAGGTTCCCGAGAAAGATCCTCACCCCTTCGGACTTGTCGATGCTCCACATCCAGGCAGGACAGCTGCCCTCGGCCACCGCGCTGACGCAGGGCACGGTGTGTCACCTGCCCTATGACCACAGCTCTGCCGCTGCCGCCGTCACCGTGCCGGCGGCTCTGCTGCCTCCGGCGCCTGTGCTGGGACCCAAGCACGAGACGGACGTTCAGCACTTATCGCCGCCCATCCATCCCGTCCACCCGGACGTCAAGATGAAGAGGCTGCCCTTCTACGATGTTTACGATGAGTTGATAAAACCCACCACGTTAGGTACGTTCAAAAGTCCTCGTTAGGTGCGTTCAAAAGTCCTCGCTCCTCTTGGTTTTTGGAGGCTCCTTTTGTTTGCTCGGATAGAGAAGACAGAGCAGGAGTGGCGCGATTCGGGCAAGCCACCAGTGCGGATTCAAAAGGCTGATATCCAGATGAAAGTGGGATTTCATAGAATCGTAGAAGGGTTTGGGTGGGAAGGGACCTTTAAAGGTCATCTAGTCCAACCTCCTGCCACGAGCAGGGACACCTTCCTCTGGATCAGGATGCTCAGAGCCCCCTGACCGGGAATGTCTCAGGGACAGGGCACCCACCACCTCTCTGGGCGCCCTGCGCCAGCGTCCCCCCACCCTCAGCGTAAAGAATTTCTTCCTTTTATCTAGTCTGAATCTCCCCTCTTTTAGTTTAAAACCATCACCCCTTGTCCCACCGCTACGGGCCCCACTAAAAAGTCTGTCCCCATCTTATAAGTACGGACAGGGCGGGATAAGGTCTCCCCGGAGCCTTCTCTTCTCCAGGCTGGACAACCCCAACTCTCCTCCCAGCAGAGGTGCTCCAGCCCTCGGATCGTCTGAACCGATAACTTCCAACTCCAGCTTGTCTGGACTGCCAGCAATGGAAGCTTGTGGTTGCTTGTCAGTCTTGTTCCAAATTTATTTGCACGAAAAAGGGTATTTCTCTCCCAGCTGACACCTTTTCTGTTAAGTGTATATTTTATAAGTGTATATAAGTTTGGGGTTTTTTACTGGTTTTACCTGATAGAGCCTGGGGTTTTCTTCACGTTCTGAACTGCGAAGCTTTCTCTGGTCTGTGGTATGTCAGCATTTGGGTCCTAATCCTGGGAGAATAAAAACCTGGTTCAACTGGCACGGGCTCCCTTTCCGAACAAATTAGCGAATGCCAGGAGAGCTAATTATGGAAAGTGGTTTGTTGTTTTTGCAAACAATTGGTGTTCCAACTTCCAGCAAAACAGCTGCATAAAAATCCGCTGCTACCTTTGAGTCTTAATTCTGCCTTAATTATTAACAAAAACATAGCCCTAAAATCTTCCAATATGTAAAATTAATGAACTGTTTCACGCATTACGATCCAGCTGAAGGTTGCAAATACGAGAAGAGGTCGGCTCCGTGTCCATGCGGAAACTTGACGTCGGGCAGGAAGCAAACAGGGACCTTAGGAGCAGAAATGGGGTATGGCAAAAGGACAAAGCCACTTGTTTCTTGACGTGATGCGGAGGCCAAGCACTCCATGCTTCCCGTTTGTAAAATAGGGAAAAGAAAATGCTGGGTTTTGCCTAATTCTAGAGAAGTTGTGGTTCCTTGTTATCTTTAAAATGCCGGTGGGGAGACATAAAGTACAGAGTTAGCCCGGTAATTGCTGGTGGTTTTGGAAGCGCTGCTGCAGGCTTCGCTTGGGATCCTTTGGGCCCACGAAGAACGTTTCATTCTGGTTTGTGAAGGCTTTATTCTGGGTTTTAGAATAAGTTGTAAGTTGTATTTTTACTTTAGGTTGAGCCTTTCTGGCCTCTTCAGACTAGATCCACCCATCGTATCCCTTTTAAATGGTTTTCGCTTGGATTTGGGGCTGGTTTTCTTTCATCTAAACATAGTAATGTTCGCTACAGTGGAGATAAGTGTGTCTGTACTCCAACCAAAACCCGTGCGCTTTTGGGGGGGGTTGGTTTCATTACTGTTTTGCTAAAAATCGCCTTTTCTTAGGTTTGGCTTTGTCCAGTCTCTCAGACAACCTGTGGTTAAGCCTCTTTCCTGAAACGGGATACTCGCCTTGCAAATGACTTTTTTCTCTCCCCTGATAAAACTCCCTTACTTACATGTTTGCGTTTGAACTTGAAGGAGTTTTTACGCAATTCCTAGGGGATCACACGCTTTTTCTTTTATTTTTGGCTTCTGGTGGTTTGCGTTTTTCTCCTCCCTTTGGCTGTGTAAACGTCCCCTTCCAATTCTTTTACTTTAGTTACTTGGGGCAATTTGTTGTAGGTATGCAGATACGAAGGTCGCGGTGTCAGAAAAATGCCAGAAATAAGCAGTATGTGGGAAGGAAGAACGAAAACAGAGCGGGGGAGAGGGCGGTGGTGGGGGAGGACGGTGACACGGGGGTTAATGATAAAGCCTCCTGCTCCATCCGAGCTCTGTTTGCTGCAAGTGAGGAAGATGCAGGCTTTGGCTTTCCCGCTCCCCATCCTATATCAAACCTCTAGCTGTGTTACAGCGAATTTCGGAGGTGTCGGTGTTCCTCTCTGGGTTGGATGAAGGCTGCCAACAGGGCAGTAACACTGGTTATAAATGGCTTATTAGATGGACACTGGTTATCAGTTATAAACGGAGGCAGCAGAGAACAGAGAAAGCTGAAAATCTTGAGCGGCTTTGCTCCAAACAGAGCTGGGGTAGAATCAGGATCCGATTTAGCCATCGAGGAGCGGAAGGCTCAGGCAGAAACTCCTAAGATAGCCAGAATTCCTCTGAATTTCTCCAGTCGGTCTACCATCCTGTCGCGCTGCCAGTCAGCGGAAGATCTGGCAGGTCATCTGCCAGGGAACTTGGGGCCTCGCATGCCTCGCATTCCTGAGCTGCAGGAGGCTGGGGAAGCAAAACCCCTCGCCCCACTGAGGAATCTGCGCTTGAGCCTGCTTTTTGGGGAGGCCAGCGTAAGGGTGTCCCTCTCCGAAGGCAGGTGGCACAGAGGACGGAGCTAACCACCTCCCCTGCGGATCTGTAGTCCTCTCGGATGGTGACGCTATGACCAGCTCATCACAAGCGTTACCAAACTCCTCGAAATAAATAAAGGATCGAAATGTGAGATTTGCAGTAACGCGGGCCGCTGCGATAATGTCCTCGGCTTCGTTGTCTCGTGACCCGGGGCCGCTCCGCATCCCAGAGAGCATCAGCCGGAGCTGCCATCGCTCAGGACCTCTCCTGACGGGTGTAAAGACGAGCGCAGAAGAGGCCAAATGGGCTCTTTGCAAATTACCTTGGCTTACAGTGCCAGTGGCCTTCGTTCTAGGATACCGATGCTCTGCAAATATTAATAAAATAGCTCACGGTTCTTTTGAGGGAGGCAGACACCTGCCAGTTCTACCGAGGGAGAAGCTCAGGCGCAAAAGGAGTAATTTGGTTAAGGTCAGGGTAAGAGAGGGGGAAATCCTGCTTTATTTTGCAGCAAATGTTTTTACCGTGCTCGTCACTAACCCGTGCGTAAAATTCTTGTTTCTCCCATTATGTGGGTTTCTCCGCCTGTGTTTATTTTTAATCGAGGGCGTGGCTGGTTTTCTGTAAATTCGCTGTGACTCTGTCCCTGTGCCCGAGGAGAAAATGGCAACGCCTGATTATTGTTCAGCACTACTTATTCCATAACCACAGTAAGTATTATAATTTCTAGGGCAATGGATGACCTCTGGCATTCCCTCAGCTCCACATTTGATCTCGCTCTTCCCAACCCATCCGCTGATCCCTGGGCAGCGCCGTGGGGCTCTTCGTGGACTCAGGAGGCTGTTGCAGACCCAGCAGAGCGAGCGGGCGGGTTTCCCGGTTTCCTCACCGTTTGCTGCCTGTGCAAGCCACCTGAGTTTCCAGGCCTCGGTTTTCCTCGTAAATAAAGTGACGGAAACTGAACGTCTACCTTGAAAGACAGACCTGACGCTTGGTTACGTGGTCACGGACTCAGAGGGCCCCTGCGTGGAGCTGCAGTTGATTTTGACGATGGATTGCCTTCTGCTTTTAGCGGATGCTGTCCTGTGTTTATTACAAGCCTTGGCGCCTGCAGGTGTAAGGATGACTTAATGATGACTTAATTTGTCTCAAATTCTCTTTTTCAGCCTCGACGAATAGTCAACGGTTTGAAGAAGCTCACTTCACCTTTGCTCTAACCCCCCAGCAAGTTCAACAGATCCTCACCTCCCGGTAAGCACCACGGTGTCGCTCCGGACGCCGGGCAAGTGCCCGTGGCTTCCCTGCTGCGGCTGCCCGTTCCTCCCCGGCACAACGGGGAGTGGAGTCGGGAATAAAACCAGGCAGAGTTCGGGTGAGCGAGCCTGGCAGATGGGGAGGTCAGGGACGGGGGAAATAGGTGGAAGAGCTGAATCTTAAAGAATTCGTGTTTCTCTGCTCCAGCGCAGTATGGGAGAATAAAATGCCAAGTTGGGCGTGAACAGGGGAGTTCCTTGATGTCAGCGGTGCTGTGCTGCTTACAGCCGTTGGGGACCTGCCTAAAAGCCTGCAGAGCGGGATTACTGTATGCAAGAAAGAAAATACGGCAATTGGGATAAAAACGTGCTAGTTCATCCCAAAATTTCAGACTACCCTCCACCTGCGCCTACAAACACAATCGTTTGCTTGCATTGGCGAGTCTGTAGTTGGCGTTATGTTCTTAAAACTCAGCAGTAATCTTTGAGGTCGATTTTCTCCTTTTCCCGCCATTCTCTCTTCTGTTCGATGGGCTTTTGCTTTACGTCCTTGTTTGGGAATTCTGCCTGCTAGTTTGGACAGGTATGCCCTGTTTTTAGAACTCAGCTGCGCTGGTTTTATTCGTAATAGAACTCGCATGTGGCAGTATTAACACAACTTAATAAAAAATTATGCTCTTCTAGCTGTAATTCTCTGTTAAGTGCTGCTGACAGCCTTAAGACCTTCTTTTCTGTTGCAGAGATATCTTACCAGGTGCCAAATGTGATTACACTATCCAGGTGCAATTAAGGTAAGGTGATGTCTTTTTGATGAACACCTTAAGTCCCGTCCCCCGAGCTAGCCTGTCGCTATTAATTCGTCCTTGATTTTGGTGAATCACACTTTTACCGCTTGACTTGGTTTGAAATTGCATGTCGGATCGCTCAGAGGACATTTTAAATGTTTGGTGCTGCGTTCTGAACACTGCTTTCTGTGTGGGGTGGTTTCTATATGGGAGGGAGCCTCTGATAAGCCATGTCGTGCTACACCAAACCACGAGGGTCTTTCTGAACGGGGCGAGGCTGAGTGAGTTGGCTCTGGGTGACGCTTTGCTGGCACAGGCGACGTGGCCTTGCACACAAGGGTTTTTTTTCAATTTTAAGTGTAGTAAAATGTCATCTTTTTCAGAGTTTTGCACACTTAAATACAACTCGCTTCTTCCTCTTCTCCATTTTAATCATTTGCCTGTTTGCAGATTCATTGCAAAAGGCGGAATAAGAGGCAAAAACTACATTACGTTAAAATTTCGAACATTTTTTGATACCCACCTAGTTATCGCTCATGAAAATGCAAGACTTGTTGGAGAGCGTGAGTAGAAAAATACTTGCAAGTGCTTCATGGATTACCCTCAGATTCTTGCAGTCCGTGCCGGGGTGGTTATTTAAGTGCCTGCCCACACTGTCCTGCGGCAGCGGGCAGGAGCTGAGGAGGCTCTGGCCCGACATTCAACTCTTGGCAGGGTTAAAAAATGTTAAATTTTATTAGCAGGGGTTTGAACTTGGCAAAGAGGCGGGGACGAAGCAGAGCTTACCAAACAGCCCACCAGGGAACTTCCAGGAGTCTCCTGGGGTGTCCAGAGTACAATCCCTTCACCTGAAGAAGTGAACCCTTATTCGGGAAACTTTAGTGCAGGAGTTAAAAACAACGGTGGGGTCATTTCTTCTCTCCTGCTGATGTGCTTCAGCGTACGAAGTATTCTCACGTTCCCAAGCAAGAAAAAGATTAACTCTCAATTTTATTCTTTGTTTTATTTGGCAAGCAGAGAGAGGTTAAAAAACAATAAGATCAGATTTATTTTTCGAGAACATTGGTGGTGTGGCTCTGCATCGGCGTGACGTGCCAGGGCTTGATCTCGCAGCTCAGAAAAAGCCGGCCAAGGTCGCAGTCTGACTCACGGCTACGCGGCAGGACTGTGGTTTCGGCGTGGGGAGTCGCCTCTGGCGGAGCACCCTCCTTTGAGAGAAAACAGAGCGCACGGCCGACTGGTTAAATGGGATTAGGATTTGAACCAGAGCCCCTTCTGGGCTGCTGGTGCTGACATCTTTACGACGAGGGAGGCAGCGGTAGGATAGGGAGCGGCGGCGGATGAGCTTTGAGAGAGTCCGAGCAGTCTGTCCTGTCCCAAGGTTCGCTTTGGGCCAAATCCAAGTTTTGAGTTCCTCAGGTGCTTGCGTTGCGTGACTTCGAGATGTAGTTCCTTTCATCTTGAAGCGCTGCAGAACCTATAGCTGAAGCTGCTCGTGAACACGCCCAAACCTGGGATAAACCATCTGATACAACGCCGCTGGTGTGGGAATTGTGGCGGGAGCGAACGGCAGCCCTCCTTCGTCCCGCGTGAGCTGTCCGTACCGCTTGAACCCGGAGCTCGGTTTGTGTCAGTGTTTGGAATGACGTTAGGCCAGAGGAATGCAGTTTGCCTGTGAAACCGCGATGCTGGGTAGCCTAAATTGTCATCTGGGCTGAATAAAACTCGCCCTGCCCCTGCAGACTTTGCAGCGTGCACGTTGGCAGTTGGTTTAAGTCGCTGGCGTTTTTCTGTCTTGATTCTCGTATCGCTTTTGCCGCGCGTAGGGTTTGAAGCATGCGTAGGGCTGTTCGTCTGCTTATGTGTTTTCCAGCCATTGATCTGTTCTGCTTGGAAAATGTTTTTCCCTTTTTAAAGGGAATTTGGCTGCCGGTTTTTTTGCGAGTGTCACCACTCACTTGCCAGTTTCTCCCTCCTGCTTCTTAGGTTTTGCTTGTGTGAAACCAGCTGTCCCCAAGAAGATTACTTCCCTCCTAATTTATTTGTCAAGGTCAATGGAAAACTCTGTCCCCTGCCTGTGAGTAAATCTTATTTCTCCTTAATATGTTGTAGCCTAAAGTCTGCCCTTTCACGCAGCTGCAGCTCCGAGCGAGTGCAGTGGGAATGTATTTTCCGGAGATTAAAGACTGACTTGAAGAAATGGTGTGGTTAGAGCGCAAAACTGATTTCATGTTACGGGGCTGTGGATTGGTGATGAAAGCTGCTCTTTGATTCAGGGAGTGTCGTCTTGAAGTAGAAGAATATGCAAACTTTGGGCCTGATTTTTTTTTTTTTTTGACCAGCAGATTCTTGTTTTTTGGATGCCTCTTTTGACAAGAGACTTAGTAATAAAAATGCAGAGTAAAAGCTGAGTTTAATGGAATAATGGCATTGTCTTGAGTTTATCGCGCTGCAGGAAGACCCGGATGCTCCGGTCAAGGCTGAGGTCCTTTCTGCTCTGCTGGGTGAAAAAACAAAAAAAAAAAAAGAAAATAATAAGAAACAGTGCTTGCCCCGGTTTGCAGCCCAAAAAGGGATGCGATTGTGTCAGGTATCAGGGGTTTGACACTCTCAGGCCAGTTCCCCGTCGAGTGTCCCCCGCTGGCTTCGCTCCGTTGCAGCTGGCGCTTTTTGCCATCAGACCTGCAGAACAGCCTCTAACGCTCTGCCTGAGCCGCTCCTCTGATGTTTTTAGAGGTTTGCCTTTTTTGCCTCAGATACTCTCTCTGGTTTTGGCCGAGACAATTTGTAACTTGCTTTTCAAAAAAAATAGAGGTCGTTTCCGGCCTCGTGGAGCGGAAAGAGGGAAGCGCATGTGAGATGCAGGATGGCTGAAGGGTCCCCCCCAGCTTCTGCTCACAGATAAGGTTTCTTGCGTTCATTTGGATGAGTCATCTGCAGCTGAGAAGCTGTTTGTACGGGCTGCGCGCACCGCAGCAGCTCAACGGGAGCGCTTTTTTCTTTGTTTTACTTCTGCTTAAACTGAGGGGTGGCTGCTGAATCCGTCTCCAGCTGCCCGCTCTAACCGAGGGCGATGAGAAGAGGGTGGTGTAAATCTCTCTGAGTTACAGAAGAGGCATGAAGAATGGGATGGGTTTCTAATCAAGTTGGAATGTGTATATAATGAAGGTTAAATGAGATCAATGTGAGATTTGTCACGGGATGTAATTTTTTAGCTTCCCAGCCTCGTTGAACTGGGGGGGATTTGGTTTTTAATTCAGCGCCATTTGTGCACAGCACATCCCGGCCTGAGAGTTCGGTGTTTGGGGAGAGGTTCGGCTCACGATGGGATTCCAGTGCGCTCGTCAGCGTAAGGATACCAGAGGGAACCTTTGTTCTCCATTTCTTGACATTGAGGAATAATAATGTACTGCTTTGAGATTTGTAGATAAATTCTCATCCAAGCTCTAAGGTGTGACGTGAAATGTCTTGAGGCACAATGTGCCGTGAAGAGATGGGGTTTGTAGATTCTTGTATGTGGCCTTACACCTCGGAGAGAATTTATTTTACGCCAGGTAATCTTTCTTTCTTTGCAGGGTTATCTCCCGCCCACAAAAAACGGCGCAGAGCCGAAACGACCCAGCCGCCCCGTCAATATCACTCCGTTGGCACGACTTTCGGCGACTGTCCCGAACACGATCGTAGTGAACTGGTCCTCGGAGTTCGGCAGGGTGAGTGAGGTGAAAACCGTTTCCCGTTTGCTGCTGTTCCTTCGCTACCGGTTGTTTGCAGCCTGGGGTCTGCAGGGCGGAATCGAGGTCGTTCTTGCCGTAGCACCAAGCTGTGCAGGTCCAGGAGAGCCCTCTCCTTTCTGCTGGGTTTTTCTAGGTCTGAGCAGTGTCAACTTCTTTTCAACAGAACTACTCTCTGTCGGTGTACCTGGTGAAGCAGCTGACATCAGTAACGCTGCTGCAGAAGCTCAGAGCCAAGGGCATCCGAAATTCAGACCATTCGCGAGCCCTGAGTAAGTACCCCTTGTGAAGGTGTAACTGTGCTTGACCTGATCCTCTGCTGCCTCTGGGAAGACAGCGGATCCGAATTAGCAAGCGAGGGCAGCGCAGGCCTTTGCCTGCGTCCCTTCCCGCAAGCCCGCACGCGCTTGCCGAGCCCTGTTGATGAGACCTTGACGGGAAGGTAAGGATTGTAAAGATGATGGGTTATTTTTCAGTGATGCCATTCGACAAAGCGTTAAGTCAAACCGTTCTTCAGATCGCGGCCCATCTCCGTTGTGATACTTCCAAAACATTTGTCCTCTGAGCAGCAGCGGGAGCGGCGCCTTTGCTGCTTACGCTCAAATTGCGCGCTGCTTCCCTACGACCGAACGGTTCCCCTGTGCTGTCACTTCACAGGCAGGCTGTCAAATCTTTAAGGTAGGGACCTTCTCTTTGTGCTGCATATGTGGCCTAGCCAAGGAGACTCTTGCCGGAGCTGTTAACCTGATGGTAATAACATCTGCTGCCGTAAGCATTGCCTGCCTGTAATTTGGATAATAAGTGTCGTGGTGCAAATTATAAATCATGTCTATACGTATTTATGCATGTAAAAGAAGGAGGATGTTGACAGGAGACCTTTTTTCCCCTCCTCTTCTTTCAGTCAAAGAAAAACTAACAGCTGATCCTGACAGTGAGATAGCTACAACGAGCTTACGAGTTTCCCTGATGTGTCCAGTAGGTTTCTACATTTTTGTTCATTTTTCTTGGCCAGGCCTTTGCGAACAGCTTCCCGCTTTACCTTACCGTTGCGTAGGAACGCTTTGGAGCGAGACGAGAGCTCATGCTGCTGCAGCCTTGCTTTTGTTGAAAAGTCGGCTTTGATTCCTAAATAAAAGCAGAACCGCTTTCTTTCATGCTTAAAAAAATTGCTGAGACTGTTGGCCTAAACTGCCTAGCCAAAACACGTCTTCCGTTGACCCGGTCCTTGTCTTTCACCTTCACTGTTAGCGTGTGTTTGAGGTGGAAGTGAGCTTGAAAAAAATAACGAAAAGGCAAAAATACCCTCAGGAAAGCTTGTTTTCTCTCGCACGTTAATTCTTCATTGATATTTAGTCGAGCGTCTTTTATTAAACGTGCTGGAGCGCTGGGCAGGGGAGAAAAGGGAATAAACAGGGAGTAACACCGCTGGCTTTACTTGGTGCTGTGAGAGGGGGTTTGTGCAAAACCGACTTCATTTCTTCTTTCTCGTCCCCCAGCTGGGTAAGATGAGGCTGATCGTGCCCTGCCGAGCCATCACGTGCACCCACCTCCAGTGCTTCGACGCAGCGCTCTATCTTCAAATGAATGAGAAGAAACCCACGTGGACTTGTCCTGTGTGCGATAAGAAAGCCCCATACGACAACCTGATAATCGACGGGTGAGCTGAGCGGGCTTCTTACACGCTCTTTAGCCTGGATAATGTTTTTCTTTTCAAGCTTATCCTCTAATGCTCTAGCGTATATAGACAAGTTACAGCCTCAAATAACTGAAAATCTGATTTTCGTTCCCTAAACTGCTTTGAAGCCAATCTGGAGAGATTTCTCCCAAAGGACAAGAAGCCTTTGTCAAAATCTTGGCTTCCTTGCTGGCAGCCTCTGCGGAGGCAGTAGTGAGGGAACCTGCTTGCCGGGGTTCGAACAGAGCCCTCCTCTGTGCATTGAACAGCCCATCGTAAAACTAAACTTGCAGGTGATATTGGCACAGATTTTAGGACAGTAATTCTTCGCACCCCTTTAACCCGTCTCCTGAGCACCGTCGGTCCCGTGTCATTTCTGCCGTCCGTGTGCCTGTATTTCTGCGTGAGTCCTTGCAGCGTTTGCTCTCCCCAGCTTGTGCTCTCACCCGGCAGGTTGTTCATGGAAATCCTGAACTCCTGCACGGACTGCGATGAGATACAGTTCATGGAAGACGGCTCCTGGTGCCCCATGAAGCCCAAGAAGGAGAACCAGGAGGTGTGCCAGACGTCTGCGTTCAGTGGCATCGAGGGTATGGCAGCTATGATCACCAACTCTTGTTTTTTTTTATTTTGGACGTCGTGTTTTGCCAAAGCAATGTTTTACATTTTTTTTACATTTACAAAGCAACATTCAGAGCGTTTCAGATCCCATCTGGGAGCCGGTATTTGGGATCACACTGAAATACCAGGAGCATGACAGGCACTTAGCACACCACTGTGGAGTAAGTGCTAGAAAAAGCAAGAAAAATGCAGGTTCCTCTTGAAACTGCAGCGGTAATTCCAGGTGGGCTATGGAGACCTGACCGTTAGCGTGGGGACGGGCTGTGGATTTGCTACGAGCTGTTTGGCAGTCGTGCGTATCGCAGGGTTGTAGTGCTCGTCGAGGCGGTGGCGTTTTTGCTCATCTCCGTTTCGGCAGCCGAAGCTGATCGCTGGTTTTCCTCTGCAGCCAGCTCCCTTTACACTGTGAGCTCCGAGGGCAAGAACTCTTCGGAGGGCAAAAAAAAAGTGGAGGTTATTGATCTCACCCTGGACAGCTCGTCGGATGAGGAGGAGCCGCCTGCCAAGAAGCACTGCCCGGTCTCCAGCACGGCTCTTCCGACAGCGGCCGGGCCCAAGGGGTAAGGCAGCACAGGAACCCGACCCCCCCGCTTTGCTGGGCTTTGGCTGCTTCTGCTTCCTGCTCTCTGCTTTCTTCCTTTCCTGAACGCTGATGCCGTCGCGGTAACCAGATCCGAGGCTGCTCTGTCCCTGGGAAGCTGCTGCTTTCCACGCCTGGCCAGGGTGAGGTGACCGTGGGACAGGGGAGGAGGGAGGGCTTGTTTTTGCTGTAGGTGTGGTAGCATCAGGGTTGGTTTTGGTTTTTTTTCTGATAAAGAACAGAGGAATTTTGCCCTCGGCATGCCGTTCTGCTTCTGTTTAAGGTTAACCACGTCTGTCTTCTGTTTCAGGGTATTAAGTATTGATCACCAGCCGTCTTCTGTGCTTCGAAGTCCTCCCATGGCAGCTCTTGGCAGCGACTATCTCTCCAACCTCCCCATTCCTGACTACCATCCATCCTACCAGGTGCCCTCGGAGCTTCAAGGTAACAG
The DNA here is from genome assembly GCF_030936135.1 of Gavia stellata. NCBI lineage: Eukaryota > Metazoa > Chordata > Aves > Gaviiformes > Gaviidae > Gavia > Gavia stellata. The sequence continues at coordinate 902,729 of NC_082626.1, forward strand.
CAAAGACCTCTGGCAGCAGTTACCAAACACGCACAACTGTACCAGTTTACCAGACTCAGCGGCTGACTGCAGCAGCCGCTGCCCTGGCCGTCTCGTCCCGTGAGCGACGGGGCCTCTGGGTCGCTCGCGCACGTAGTCTTTCTTGGCCTGGCAGCTACTGCAGATGAGAGCAAGGATTTTTGAGTGACACGAGTTCGCTGGCCCAACACAGAAGAGGGAAGAAGGAAACTAGAGTACCTCCCTCCTGGGGCGCGACTCCAGCGAGATTTCTCGAGGGATCTTGACTGACAGAATAACTTGAAATCTGGTTGTTAGTCACAGATCGCGGGTCGGAACGACCCGGGTTTTGGCTGGTTAGTGTGTCCCAGGGCCACCAAGGAAACGAGGCTGTGACTTCCTTCCGTGGGCTCTTGTTCCTGGCTGGCAGGGTGTGACACAGCTTGCGTGTCCTAACCCGGCAGAAGGAGAGAGAGGCTCGTGACCGTGGCTGAGCAGTAAATAATAAACCATTCCCAGGAACCCGCGGGTCTGGGGATCCCTGTGTGCTTTACGGGAGTTATTTATGCCTCGCTTGCGTTAAAAGCCTGGTTTTACGGGCAGGGAGGCCGCTCCCCAGAGAGGTGAGGTGAGGGGCTCGAGTCTACCTTTGGTCAGCAGTAGAGACCTGAAACTAATCTCTCTGCCCTGCGTGCGGGTCACGCGTCCCTCGTGCCCGATTTGATGCGTGCGCAGTTGCCGCCCAATGGAGTTGGTTTGGCCGAGCCCCTTCGGCAGAGTGGTTCGCAGCGCGGCGGTGTCGCCGGGCTGGTCGGGGCTGTGCTGCCCCAGCCCTTCGCGGTTCGCTGAGCTTTGCTGGGCCTCGGTTTGGGTGCCGGGCCCCACGACAGCTCGGGAGAAGTGAAATTTCATTCGCCCTGTGCTGTTCCGTTGCCACGTGGTGCGTTACAGAGGGGGTGTGGGAACGGGGCTGGATTTTGACGGAGCTGGAGCTGACAGCGTCGTGGTATCTGGCACTTGGAAGCAGTCTGAACCCGTCTGCCTCTGTCTCGACCTTAGCACGGTTTGGCTCCCCTTCCCGCCAGAAGTTTATTTACCGTCAGGAGATTTATTTTTCCCCTTTTTATTTTTCTAGGTCTGGATTTGTTTTCCTTCCTTCAAAGTGAAAATCAGGTAAGTTTGGTTGGTTGGTTTTTTGTTTTTCTTTTCTCCTTGCCAAATCTGCAGACTGGCAAATGCATCCCTCTTCGCTCATTCAGCCTTCCTCCTCCTCCTCCATCCTCTTCCTCTGTGAGAACTGTTGTAGGACGGCGGTGGGGGTGCCAGCTTTGCGGTTCCACGGGCATCGCCCGACGCCGCAGGGAGATACTTGGTCTGCCCTGCGGCTGCAGGAATGCCGGGCTCCGGCCCCTCTGCCCAGCCCCTCTCTTCTTTCCCAGCATCTGCTTTCTCGAGTCTGCCTTGCTGAGGCGAATTCGGCATTGCCGGGGGCTCAGAGGTGGAAGTGTTTTGCTTCTCTGAGGCTGAATCCACGCAGACGTAGGAGAGCGATGGTAGAAAGCGGAGGGATTTGGCGGCAGTCGCCGAGAGTTGGTTTGTCCTGTCTGCGTCCACGGTGGAGGGCACGGATCCACGCACGCGTGGCTTTTCGGGGTGGTCACTGTAGGCTCCATCTTCTTCCTTTGTGCTGGGCTTTATTTCTTGCTGCTGCCGCATGTCTCTTCTCTGCCGTTCTCGCCTCTGGAGCCCGCGCGTGCGCTGGGCCCTGCTGACGGGAGGCTGATGGTTCAGGGCCAGTCTTGGTAAACCGGTACATTTATCCGGGAGCGATCGCTGTGCGACCTGGCCTCGCTGCGGGCGCGTGGCCGCCCCGAAGGGCTGCGGGGGACTGGGGCCGGGGTTTTGCGGATACCATGAGCTGATGGGGGTTTTCCCTTTGCTTGGCAGCATTACAGCCCTTCCGTGATCACCTCCCTGGATGAGCAGGATACGCTCGGCCATTTCTTCCAGTACAGAGGCACGTCTAGCCACTTCCTAAGCATGAATCCCCTGGCCCCCGTGATGGCAGGATCTCACGGCGCCGTCAGCCCGGCTGGCGGCCGCGTCAGCAGCATCGTCTCCACCAGCGCGCTGCGGGAGAGCCACGGACGCAATGGGACAATAAGCAGCAGCGCAGCGCTCCCGGGCTGCCGGCCGGACATCATTTCCCTGGACTGAGGCTGCGTGATGGCCGGTATTCCCTCTACCAGGGACGGGGGAGAAGGGCAGGTTTCCAGTAGCCGCCTCAGGGATCGGCTTCCCCGCCCGGGGCTGGAAGGACCCGACCGAGAACCGTCGGGTTGTGTCTCTCCTCTCTCGATCGAGGCCCTCTCCCCCCGCGCAGCCAGTGCCCCCAGGCCTCGCGCTGCTGGTTTTCAGTCCGCCTCCGCTGGGAAGGATGCGCGCCCGCGCTCCTGGGGACGTGGGCCGGGGAGCGCCCGTTTCCGGGGGTTAACCAACCCCCCGACTTTAAAGAAGTATTTTAAAACCTTTTATGTTATGTGGGATCCTGCTGCAGGTATCGCAGAGCCGAGGAGGGTAATTCAGCCGCCCCCTCTGCGGCGGGCGCGGGGCCCGCTTCCCCACAGCAGCGTGTCCTGCGCTCGCCCCCCGAGCCCCACCTGGACCCGCGCGTGTGGGGCTGCGGCTGCCTCCCCCGCCCCACGGGAAACCGTTCCTCGGTTTTGGCGGAAGGCGGCGGCGGGGGGAGAGCTGACGCGAGCGGGGCTGCGGCGGAGGAGGACGGGGTGAGGCGAGCGACGGCGAGGGAGGCGGTGCGGGTGCCCTGACCGCGCTGGTGCCTCCTGCCCCTCCCGCCAGCGCCCGTGCTGGCTGAGTTGTAATTACGACATCTTTTTTAAAAGAAAATGTAGATTTGTTTTCCTCCTTTTAAATATTTCCAGCGCAGACCTGTACAGAGAACAGATGATCTATATTTTCAGTTGCAGTTTTTGTACATAGAAAACCCAAAGACCTCCCTGTTCCTGTAGCTGCGTGAGGACTAAATGAAGGTTGCGTCATCTCCGGGGACGACGCATCACCCATTGCACAAATAATTTATGTATTTAAACGTATACTTTCATTTGTAACCTCGACAGCTGCTTTGTGAGTGTCCGAACAGGCTCGCTCCCTGCTGCCAAGCTCATCTCCTCGTTCCGGCGGCCGCGGGCAGGCGGGTGGTGTGGCTCGCGGCGAGGCCGGACCGCGGCCAGGTATCACGTGTAGCGATTTTTTTTTAGCACCTTTTTTTACCTGCTCCTTCCCTGAAACTCAGAGCGGCGTCCCTGCCGCTGGCTCGGGCGGGGGGAGCAGCGCACAGTATTCTGCTTGGACGATTTCCTATTTTCTTGTATCGTAACCGCGGTAACTATTTCAATGCAATAAAGGCATAAATCCTGCCATCTGCCCCGTCCTGCGGTGAGCGGGACTGGTGCTGTTCAGGCCCAAACAGGAGCTGCGCGGCCGGTGGGAAGGGCAGGAGAGCGCTGGGGCTCACCCCCCCCTCTAAAAACCCCTCTGAGGGGGTTCTCGGGCTTTCTGAAGGTCACGATCCCTCATCCCCCCGCGGGAGGGGATTCGTTCTCGGTGCCATGGCACTGAGGTGTGGGGCTGCCTCGCCCGGGGCCCAGCGCGCCCGCGGCCCCAACTCTGCTCTGCTTCCCCCGCAGCCAGGCACGCTGCGCCCAGCGTGGGACCCCGCTCCCCCATGCCAGGTACTGCCGGGGTGACGCCGCCTCTTTTATAGACCCGGCGCGGTTGCGCGCGCCAGGAGCAGCCGGCGCCTCGGCCAGGGCATGTACCCCGCTCGATGCCGAGCGGCTCAACCCTTTGGAGCTGCTTCTGTGGCGTGCGGCGTCCATCTTAACGCCAGGGAAACCCGCGCAGCTCCCGCGCGGTACCCTTGTTGATGGTTGGACTTGATCTTACACGTCTTTTCCAACCTTAGTGATTCTCCCGGTCGTGGTTAGGTGATGGGTGCTGATCCTGCCACCCGCCTAAGCCGTGTCCCAGTGGGGCCACCCTGCTGTCCCCTCGCCTTCCGTCCGCCACCCGCGCCCCCGTCCCACTCCGACACGGACTCTGGGCTGGAGGGGCAGAACTTTATTCCCCTCGGCGGCGGGTGCGGCGTGACGCTGCCCTAGGGCCCGGCCCGCCCCGGCTCCCCCAGGGACTCCAGCCAGAGCCGGAGGGCGAACTTGGTGCCAGTGCTGACCCGCTCCACGTCCTCCCCTTCGGCCGGAGCCGTGGTCAGGAAGGTCGCGGTCGGGAGCTGGGTGGTGCTGGCGGAGCCGTCGCTCAGCTCCGTGATGCTGCGAGCGGGAAGGGGGTTAGGGACGGAGCCACCTGGGGCCCTGCACCGCGTCCCATGTCCCTGTCCCCCAGGGCCTGTGTCCTCACCCGACGGTGGCCGGCAGCGCGCTGGGGACGCTTCCCAAAGTCTCCGCTCCATCCTCCGTGGCGGCGATGGCCTCCAGGACGGGGGGCTCCAGCCAGGCGTAGGCGCTCACCTCGCTCTCGCTGGGACGCATCCTGGCCTGAACCCCGAGGCAGCGCTCAGGCGCGCGGAATCGCCGCCCGGGGACGAAGGGGGCCGTGCGCGCGGTGGGGCGCTCACCTCCAGGCGCTGGTGGGGCTCGGCGGAGAGGAGCAGCAGGTAGGCCACGACGTGGTGGCGGCGCGGCAGCCCCCGGCTGAGCATGGGCGGGTAGATGGACTGCGGGGACACCGGGGATGTTTGCGGAGGGGAGGGCACCTCAGGGCCGCCCCGCGGGCACGGGACGCGGTGTCGGTGGGTGGGGGGAACGTGGCAACCGGGTGCTGCCCCCCCACCCAGGGGTGCTCGGCTCCGGCACAGGGGGGGCGGTGGTGCTGAGCTCCCCCCGGGCGAGCAGGATGTTACCTCCCAGAGGCCGAGCATCCTCCAGGAGAAGGTCCCCGCTTCCAGGCGCAGCCCCGTCTCCTCCGCCAGCTCCCGCAGCCCCACCTCCAGCAACTGCGGCCAAGGGGGGGTCAGGGTGCACCAGCCCCCCCCAACTCACGCCGCCCCTGTCCTCGCCCAGGCAGAGGCCACGTTGTCCCCACATTGTCCCCTCACCTCTTCATCCGGCTCCACGTGCCCACCTGTGAGGAGGGACGGCGGGTTAGGGGCACCCCAACGGAACCAGCACCCCGTTCCCTCCCCGAGCCGGACTCACCCGGCGGCACCCAGACGTTGGGGAAGATGCTGAGGGTGCTGGCGCGGCGGGTGAGCAGGATGCGGCCGGTGCTGGCCTGCAGCAGCACGGCCACCCCCGCGGCCACCCCGCGGCCCCGCAGCTCGGCAGGGAGGGCGATCTCCGGCTGCGCCCCCAGGTGCTTGGCGGGGCAGAAGGAGGGTCTCTGCGGGGAGAGGGGACGTCAGGGGACAGGGCGGTGGCACGGGGGTGACCCGGGGTCCCAGGGCCGCACCTTGAGGACGGCGACGGTGGAGCCGGGAAAGGCCACGTCCGAGAGGAGGAAGCGGCCGCGGTCCAGGCCGCAGCTCACCACTGCCGTGTCCTCATGTGGCGGGCAGAAGGCGCCGGTGACGCTCTGCGGGGAGGGATGGCGAGGGCAGCGCCAGCGGGACGGTGGTGGCGTGGCCATCGCCGTGGCACCATGATGGCCACCACCACAGCACCATGAAAGCCACAGCCATGGCACCATGATGGCCACTACCATGGCAGCATGATGTTTGCCACCATGGCACCACGATGGCACCACGATGACACCATGACGTCCACCACCACGGCACCACGATGGCCACTGCCATGGCACCAGGATAGCCACTGCCACAGCACCATGATGGCCACCGCCACGGCACCATGATAGCCACTGCCGTGGCACCATGATTGCCACCGCCGTGGCACCACCACGGCACCACAATGGCCACCACCACAGCACCATGATAGCCACAGCCGTGGCACCATGATGGCACCATGACGGCACCACGATGACACCATGATGTCCACCGCCACGGCACCACGATGGCCACCACCACGGCACCACAATGGCCACCACCACAGCACCAGGATAGCCACTGCCACAGCACCACGATGGCACCATGATGGCCACCGCCACGGCACCACGATGGCCACTGGTGTGGCACCACTATGGCACCATGACAGCCACTGCCACAGCACCACAATGGCCACGGCCATGGCACCACTATGCCACCATGATGGCCACTGCCACGGCACCACGATGGCACCACGATGGCCACCGCCACGGCACCACAATAGCACCATGACGGCCACCGCCACGGCACCACTATGCCACCACGATAGCCACTGCCACGGCACCACGACGGCCACTGCTGTGGCACTGCGACGGCCACCGCCGCAGGCGGCACCGGGGGACACGCGCCCCACCCCTGCCCGCCCGCCCCCCCGCCCCCCTCGCGCAGGTCTCCGCCCGCTCTCGCCCCCCCCCGCCCCCCCGCGCCCCCCGGTACCTGCCCGAACCGCGCGGGCCCCCCCGCGCCGCCGCGCCGCACGTGCACGGCCACGCGCGCCAGCCCCGCCATGGGCGCTGCGGGGCGGGGCCCTCCCGGGGGTGGGCGGGGCCCTCCGGGGGGCGGGGCCCTCCGGGGGCGGGGCCCTCCCCGGGGTGGGCGGGGCGGCGAGCGCGCCCCCTGCCGGCGGCCGCTGGGGCAGCGCCCGGCCCGCCCCGGGGGCGGTGCGGGGGAGGCGCGGGGACGCGAACCCGTCGCGCCCGGAGCCGCGGGAGACGCGGCGGCATCGGTGGCTGTCGCTTTATTCCGCGCCGGCGCCCCCCGCGCCCCGCCCGGAGCCCTCAGGGCTTCTTCAGGGTGCTCTCGAGGAAGGACTCCAGCACGAAGATGGTCTCGTCCACCTGGTTCTCGCTGGCGTCGAGCCTGGGGGCAGCGGCAGCCGTGGGCGCGAGGGCCTCCGCCCGCCCCGCCCTGCCCCGCCCTGCCCCGCCCCACCGCGCCCCGCCCTGCCCCGCCCCACCCCGCCCCGCCCTGCCCCGCCCCACCGCGCCCCGCCCCGCCCCACCCCACCCTGCCCCGCCCCGCCCCTCGCGCCCGCGCCCGCTTGCTGCCCACACTCACTTGTTGACGTTGCGTTTGAGGTTCTCCAGCTGCTGCCGCTCGGGGGCCGTGATCATCTCCTCGATCTCCTGCAGCTGCGCGTCCTCGGCGCCCGTGGCCTGCATGGACGCCAAGATGGCTTCCACGCGCTGCGACTTCTCCAGCAGCCGCCTGGCGGGGACGGACAAGGAAATGGTGGCTTCACCCCCCCCAAATCGAGCCCCCCGCCTCGTGCCGCCTGAGCCCCCGCGCTCACTTGTTCTCCTTGGTCTCGTACTGCCGCCGTTCGATCAGGTTGGCCACGCTCTGGGAAGAGGAAGGAGAACCGCGGCAGGGTGAGCCCCCGCCCCACGCGCTGTGGGGCGCACCGGGGGAGACGCCCGCATGCCGGCAGCAAAACCCGGCACAGGTGGTGAAACGGGGACGTTGCTGCTGCCATCCCCGGGGGCCCCATCCGGGAGGGTCCCCAGGCTGGAGGAGGTGGCTCACAGCCGGACGGGTCGCTCCCAGGGCCGGGGGCTGCGAGGGGACGCGTGGGGGTGGCCCTACAGCCGCCCTCGCTCACGGTGGTGGAGGAGGAGGAGAAGAACCACGTGTGGTGGTGGCGGTGGTGAAGAACCATGCATGGTGGTGGTGGAGGAGGAGGAAAACAACCGCGTGTGGTGGTGGAGGAAGAAAACCACGCGTTGTGGTGGTGGAGGAGAACCATGCGTGGTGGTGGTGGAGGAGGAGAACCGCACGTGTTGGTGGTGGAGGAGAACCACACATAGTGGTGGTGGAGGAGAACCACACATAGTGGTGGTGGAGGAGAACCACACATGGTGGTGGTGGAGGAGGAGAACCACACATGGTAGCAGTGGTGGAAGAGAACCACGCGTGGTGGCGGTGGTGGAGGAGAACCACGCGTGATGGTGGTAGTGGAGGAGAACCACGCGTGATGGTGGTAGTGGAGGAGAACCACACATCGTGGTGGTGGTAGTGGTGGTGGAGGAGAACCACACATGGCAGTGGTGGGGGACAACCACGCGTGGTAGTGGTAGTGGTAGCGGAGGAGAATCACGTGTGGTGGTGGTGGTGGTGGAGAAACACATGTGATGGTAGTGGTGGTGGAGGAGAACCATGCGTGATGGTGGTGGTGCTGGAGAACCACGCATGGTGGTGGTGGAGGAGCAGAACCACACATGGTGGTGGTGGTGGAGGAGAACCACGCGTGATGGTGGTGGTGGAGGAGAACCACGCGTGATGGTGGTGGTGGTGGAGGAGAACCACATGCGGTGGTGGGAGTGGAGGAGACCCACGCGCGGTAGTGGTATTGGAGGAGACCCACGCGCGGTAGTGGTGGACAGCCACTGAGCTCCACTGCCCAGAGCAGGAGCACGCTGGGAGGGGGCCTGGATTTCCCCCTCTCCTTGGGAATATTTGTGTGGATGGAGGGCACATGGGGACCCGACAGGGATCAGGCTGGTGCCAGTGGCTTTCGGGGACAGGCGGACGGAGCAGAGCCACCGCCGGGTCTCTGGGAACGTCCACGGCAGTGACTGGGATTTACCTTATAGCATCTGTGCAGCAGCATCCGCACAGAGGACAGGACGTTCACGGTGTAGAGGTAGAAGGTGCGGGACGGCGCGTGGTCGGGAGTCTTGGGAATCTCCTAGCAGTGGGCGAGAGGAGAGGGAGGACTTCACCATGCAGCACGTCCCCACGTGAGCTACACGGGGCTGAGCCGGGGTTTGCCGGTGTCCCGAGCGGGTGCAGCGTCCCTTGCTCACGGGAGCGATGCTCGGAAATGCCCGTCACCTGGACGGTCGTTTTGGGAGGAGCGGGAGAGCGACGCGCGCTCTTGCTCGGGGGGTGTTTGAGGGCGCAGAGGCATCCACCCCCACCGCTCTCCCGCCCCCAGACCTCCTCCTTTGGCCACGTGTCCCCTGCGTTACCTTCACGCTGGTGACAGGGTGGGCACGCTCACCTGCAGGGACACGAAATTCTCCGACAGCATTTTGTAGAGCATGTCCTTGGCTTCCTTGGCCGGGATCATGGCAAAATCCTCCACTTGCTTCTGCTCCAAATGCTTCTTTCGCAGGAGCAAGCGGAATATCCTGGCACAGCGGGAACCAAATCTGAGCGGGAGAGGAAAATACATTAGCGGATGGAAGCGAGCAAGGGGCAAGAAGTCTTCAAATTGCGGCTTCACCTCTCCTCCACGATGGATTCCAGGGTCGCCGTTGCCAGAGACGCCAGGGCCTTGTGAAGATCTGCGCAAGGTCAAGGGAAAAGACCGGCACTCGGGAATCGCTTTATGTGCTGGAAAACACTGGGTCGGGTACTTTACCCACAAAGGATACTGACAGTGTACATGCCGCCGCCGCTGTCCCCGGATTTACCCACAAACTCCAGCTAGGAGAAAGGAAAAAGTAAGTTCAGTGTATCCCAAAGTAATAAAAAACCTGATTTTCTTAAAATCTTGATTGTAAAAAGTAATACACAGATTTTACGAAAAAAGATACGTATCTCTGATCTTAACAGCCTAAGAACCTCACCCATATTTTTTTAACGCTTTCAGTATTTTTAAGTATCGGTAGAAAACTGCTTTTCCCTCGGTCTGAGATCTCCCCAGCGCGTGGCTAAAGGGAGGCGGCCAGCGGCACAGACTCGGGGCGCAGGGAGCTCGGCGAGGAGCCGCCACTGAGCGCCATTTAACATCTTTACGCATCCGAGCTCTCGCATTCGGGCAGTCAAGATAATCACGGGTTTCTTACTGGGTCGTCTGCTAACAGGGTGAGATACTGGTCCAAAACTTGCTTCACAATGTTGTATCCGGCTGGAAGGGACCTGAATATCTACGGGAGGAAAAACAGGCAGAATATAAGGGGGGGTAAAATGGAATAAGGAGCTTTTCTAAATCTGCAGGTGCTTTACAGACTTTCCCTGCCCGATCCAAAGCCGGTGCCAGAGCCGTGCCAGCAGAGAAAGGCCTCGGCTACACCCTGACTTCTCAGGGGCAGGAACCGACCTCGTTGGAAGAGAGCGGCTGGGTGTACGGCGCGCTGGAGGACGTGGTGACTTCGCTCATCCGCAGCATCGTCCGCACTATTTCGCTGCTGGTCTGGTTTCGGGGGGAAGGAAACGGCCCTTAGTGGGGGAGAACCTCCATCCTGGGCTCTTCCCGCAGCAGGAACCGCAGGTGGGCTACCCCTGCCTGCCCCAGAGCGGGGTTTAAAATCTCTCCCCCTGACGTGGAGACGACCGCAGGAGGGTTCCACGCACTTCCACGAACCTGATCCATGCGGTTGGCCACGGCACTGACGATCCCCTGGTCTCGAAAATGCTGGTGGAACCGGTCGATGTTGACTTGCCAGTAAATGCCGTCATCGGGCGGAGGCTGTGGGGGAAACAGTGAGAGAGAGAGAAGCCCCAAAAACTGAGGGAGGGGAGCCCCAAAACTGAGGGAGCGGAGCCCCAGAAACTGAGGGAGGGGAGCCACCAAACTGTTCGTTTGGTTTCCCCGGGAGAACGTATTTGGGAAGATGCTGGATCCCCAGAGCCCGTAAGCCCAGAGGAGGAGGAAGGAGCTCAGCCCTTGGCAGGGCAGGGACAGAGACACGTCCCCAGCACGGGTGACAGGCAGTGTCCTGCCCAACAGGCAGCTGCCTCCGTCTTTCCCTTGTGCTGCAGACTCGGTTCTGATTTACGGCCCTGCAGCACCGACGGCGACTTTACTTCAGCGTCCCCAGTACCTCCGAGCTTTCTCCATCTTGCTTCTGCTTTTTAGCCTTGGGTTCACCATTCTCTTCCTCGTCGCACGATCGTCTCCGTTTCCCTTTCCCTGTCAAAGACGACAGCGTTTGCTTTTAGAAACTATTGTCACAGTCTCAGGTGAACAGCATGTGGCCGAGCGCGCCCCAGACACCCCACTAACCACCTGGCAGCACCCAGGGTTACCCCGAGGGGCTTCTCACCTATGAGGTTCAGCCTGGGCACGACGTACATGTCCTTCTCGTTGATCACCAATGTGGGCGCGGGGGCAGGCGGCGCATCGGGGCTCTCGGGGGTTTCAGGGACCTGCGGGCACCTCTGCACAAAGTGCGTGTCCGCCAGGCGCACAAACGTGTTGGAGACGTCAGTGTAATCCATCGTCTTCCCGTCTAGGCCAGAGGAGAGAGATGGTGGCGTCAAGCTCTGCCAGCCCCACGCTGTTCCTGCGGCTCCAGAGGACGAGGCGACGCTGTGGTCCCCAGAGCACTGCTACGAACAGGCTGCTCGGAGGCTGTTTTGGGGTGGGGGCAGCATTTATAACCCCTCTGGCAGCGAGGCCACTCTGGGTGGCTGCTTCTCTGAGTTCATGGCCAGCTTTGCGCTGTAACGCAGCCCAAAGAGCCTCTGGTACCACATTCCCCGAGCAAAACCTGCCTCTGGCAGCCGCTGCACCTCCTCCCGCTCCCAGATCCCTTTTTTAAGGAGAGGAGATTCCCACCTTCCATCGTTTCAGTCAGCCTGTCCGCCACCTTCCTCACCACCGCGCTCATCGTCATCTTGCCGTTGAGGAGCAGCTCCTCCACGATGAGCTCCCCCGTGTCATTGTAGAGGGTCTTGGCGGTGTAGATGTAACGCGGGTAGCGGAGGATCCTCAGGACCCGCTTACACTGGGCCTCGTACTCCACGAAACCTCGCTTTTGCAGCTGGTACGTCACCAGGTTGTGTTGGATGAGGACGCAAAGGGCTTTCTTAACCTGCCCGAGGCGGAGCAGGGCTTGGTTACGTGACAGAGAAGCCCGTGCTGTGCTCACCCCCCTTCATGGCAGTCGCGGAGCACCTCGTCCCTGCGCAGCCACCATTTTCCCCTCACTGTGACCCCCCCCTGGTGCTGAGCTGCTAGTGTTTGTGTCACCGTCTTGTGCCCTGCACATCATCCCCGTCGCTCTGGACTCTATTTCCTGCCTTTGCTCCCTATGGAGAAGTCAGAGTTACACTCTGCTCCTTCCCAGACTACTTCTTAAGTGAGATAACGAACCATCTCTCCTGCTTAAGAAAACCCACCTGATTTTTTTTTTATAAGCAGCAAAGCGCTCATTTATCATCCTCAAGGTTTTCCTACCGGCTTCTCCTTCAGGAGCAGCAGCGGTGGTGACTGACAGCTCCATATCAGAGCAGTCCAGGCTGCGTTATCTAACGCCTCCGATCGCAGCCAGGCTAAAGCCGACGTGTGTGTGTTTGAGACGTACCTGATCCAGCAACAGCCCCGTGTCATTGACGATCATCCGCAGCGGCTGGGTGCCCGTCCTGATAAGATAAGTCCCTATCTTCTCCACGATCTCCCCAAAATGTTCTTGCAGCAGGAGGGAACACAGCTTTATTTCCGCCTGAGTCATCTCGACGGCAGATTAAAACCCCCGGCGGTGCTGGGGGAGAGCGCTGATGTTATTACGGCTGGTTTGGGGGGACGGGCGAAACCCACCTGTGCTCTGACCCAAAATGGACGTACGGGGGGAGACAGTCTTGAGTGATACCAGCCCCTGCGGGGGGGAGATGGAGAGGGGACGGACACTCTGACACACGGACGGTCCCTGTGTCCCCTCCCGGGGGGGTGGTGGCCCTGTCAGAGGGGTCCCTGTGTCCCCTCCCGGGGGGGTGGTGGCCCTGTCAGAGGGGTCCCTGTGTCCCCTCCCGGGGGGTGGTGGCCCTGTCAGAGGGGTCCCTGTGTCCCCTCCCGGGGGGGTGATGGCCCTGTCAGAGGGGTCCCTGTGTCCCCTCCCGGGGGGGTGACAGCCCTGTCAGAGGGGTCCCTGTGTCCCCTCCCGGGGGGGTGACAGCCCTGTCAGAGGGGTCCCTGTGTCCCCTCCCCGGGGGGGGTGGCCCTGTCAGAGGGGTCCCTGTGTCCCCTCCCGGGGGGGTGGTGGCCCTGTCAGAGGGGTCCCTGTGTCCCCTCCCAGGGGGGTGACGGCCCTGTCAGAGGGGTCCCTGTGTCCCCTCCCGGGGGGGTGGTGGCCCTGTCAGAGGGGTTCCTGTGTCCCCTCCCGGGGGGGTGGTGGCCCTGTCAGAGGGGTCCCTGTGTCCCCTCCCAGGGGGGTGACGGCCCTGTCAGAGGGGTCCCTGTGTCCCCTCCCGGGGGGGTGGTGGCCCTGTCAGAGGGGTCCCTGTGTCCCCTCCCGGGGGGGTGGTGGCCCTGTCAGAGCGGTCCCTGTGTCCCCTCCCCGGGGGGGCGGCCCTGTCAGAGCGGGCTGGGGTCCATGGGTCCCCCGCTCCCACGCGGCAGCCATGTCAGAGGTGTCGGGGTCCCTCGTGTCCCCTCCCAGGCGGGATGCCCCCCCCGAGGGTTGGGGTCCTGTCAGAGGGGCCGGGGTCCCTGTGCCCCCTCCCGGGGGCCGGCAGCCCGGTCGGAGGGGACCCGCCAGGCTCTCACTCACCCAGGCCCGGCCTAGGCCCATGCGGCCCCCATGGCAACCGGCACTTCCGGTTCTCCGCCCGCTACTTCCGGTGGCCGCCGCGCCTCGGGGGCCGCCCCGGAGGTCCGCGCCGGGCGGCGCTCTGCCCCCGCCGTCTCGTCGGGCCGAGGTGGCGCTCTGCCCACGCCGGGCCTCGCTGCTCGGCCCGGGGCAGACGAGCGGACCGGAAGCCCCAGGCTAGGCGGGCCGTTCCGCTGACGCTCTACCCGGCGGGCCGCGGCCTCGCTGCCTGGCGGAGGACTGACGGCAGGGAGCCGGCGGAGGCGGGGGAGAGAGAAGATGGCGGAGGCCTCGGCGGCGGCGGCGGCCGCCGTGTCCCAGCACCGCTTCTTCTGCCACAGCTGCAAGGGGGAGGTCAGCCCCAAGCTGCCGGTAAGCGCCGGGGGTTGGGGCCTGCGGGGGGGGGGAGGCCGAGGCTGAGGCCTCTCAGCGCCGCTGCCCCCCCCCCCCCCCCGGTGAGGGCGGCCCCGGGGCTGAGGGGGTCGTCCCCGTCCCCCCCTCAGATCTCCCCGTGGCGGGTACCCCTGCCCGGGGTTCAGCCTGGGGGGGTTATCCCCCCCAGGCCCCGCAGAGAGGGGTGACCCCCCCATCCCCTCCCTGACCTTTCTGAGGGGTGTTCCCCTCATACCCTACAGACAGGGGTGACCCCCCCCAAATCCCCTTGCTGACCCCCGCAGGGAAGGGCTGCCCCCCATCCTGTGGGGAAGGGGTGCCCCCCTGAAACAGGGCCGCCCTGCAAAGCCTTGGCGGCAGGGGTGGTGCCCCCAGACTTCCCTGAACCCCGCAGGGAAGGGGTGACCCCCAAAACCCCATGGGGAAGGGGTGGTTCTCCAGAAACCCAGCGGTTAAGGGTGACCCCCCCGCACCCCAGGTCTGGTAGAAAGGGCTGAGCTCGCAAATCCTGCTGAACCTTGTGGGGGCAGGGTGCCCCCCCCAACCCTGCTGAGTGTGGAGAGTGGCGACCCCCCCAAAAGTCTGAGGACAGGTTGACCTGCACCCCAACATCTGTAGGGCTGTAGGAGAGGACTCATCCTCTCCTCCTTTTGGGAAGTGCTGATGCTCCTGCAGAAGACTGCAGAGAGCAGCTGGGGGGGGCTGTATGTGGCCCCCTCCCAGGGGTGACCCCCAGTTCTCACCCCCTGACCGAGCCCATGAGGGCTCATTGTCGCTGCTGTCCCTCTGGGTGAGGGGGAGAGGGGAGCTCGAGCCCCAACCCCACGGGGCCGCGTCCCCCATGTCTGGGGAGCCCAACACCCCCATCCCCAAAGGGGTGAGCAGGGAGGTGGCAAATCCCTCAGCAAGGCAGCCCGAAGTGGGGCTGGGCTGGTGCGGCCTCGATATACCCCCCCCTCGCACGGGTTCTGGAGTTTTGGGGGTGAAAGGTTTGGCCTGTGATTGCTGAGGTTGGGGGACACTGGGGAGAGGGGGTAGGACTGGGCTGGTGCTCGTGTTCCCCGTGGCGGTGGGTATAATCCCAGTGCCCACGCTGGGAAGGGGTATGGGCAGGACTGGCATGTGGGGCAGCAGAATAAGGAGGTGAACGAGGCGGCCACCTTCATCCGGCTGCCTGTGTCCTTCCCTGGCTGAGCAGCGTGGGACAGAGGGGAGACGTCTCGCAGCCATTATCCACGGGCGGCATCTACATCCAAGTCCGATTCATGAGCTGTCCTTGCTCTGCCGCAGGTTGGGGACCGTATCTCCTGTCACCTGCAGGCACCCCGGGGTCTGCAGGCAGGGAGTTATCAGCTGCATTAACCCCAAAAGTTCATTGCTGAGCTGTGAGTTGTGAGTTTTCTCTGCTCCTTTACTGTCCAAGGGTGTTGGAGCCCTCCCTGTCCTTCTCCGTCACCAGGAGCGAGGCCACGCTCAGACCCCTTAGGTGCCGGGACCCTTTCCCTGATTTCTGTAAAATCCAGGCAGTCGGAGTGATGTGGCCCCTTGGCAGCAAAAGGGGGGCACGCAGGCCCCGAAAGCGCTTGCGCCCGGCCCGGGCGAGGGGCCCCGGCACAGCCACCAGCTTCTGCAGGCACCAGCAGCCCCCCAGGGCTTATCCTCGTCTGACGGGATGGAAGTCGGATATCTGCATCCAGATCCATCCCAACTCCTCTTCTCTGGAGCCAATAGCTTCACCTTCAGGTGCTTCTCTTCCCTCCTATCTCCCAAAATTTGCTCCACTCTCTTTTTACACCATTTCCATCTGTTGCTGACCTCAGCACTTTACCCTCCAGTGTTTCAAAATCTACTTTGTTAAAAGAATTACTGTCCGAAACCTGCTCAAACCCTGTCCGTCCCCAAGACTCAGGCTTTCCTGGTGCCTCAAAAATCTTTCTTGCTTGTCCTGGGAGTAAAACTCCAGGCCTGCTCCATGAAACTCCTTTACATCAAACCTCCGCTGGTTTTTCACTTCCTCGGAGCCGGTGTGCCGTGAGCGGTTTCCTTCGCTTCTAAATGGGCAGCCCAGGCAGCCCGAAGTCCCTTCTGCTTTGCGTGGGCATTAAAGAGGTCGCCGCATCCTCTGCCTGGAGGATGGCTTGCCCAGCTCTCCCGGCGTGTCTTGCTCCAGTTTCTATTTCAAGAGCACCCAGAAACCCAGCTCAGGGTTGAGGCCTCGGTGGAGGCTGTTGTTTTGCCTCTCCTGCTGGGCTCTGCTCTCGTTCCCCTCCGGAGATGGCTGGATTTCGGTAGGGATAAGCGTCGTAGAGCTTTTGGTGGGCCTAGAAATGCAGATTGTTACAGTCTGGGTATTACAACATCTATTCGGAGCTTGTGCCTGCCACGGTAATGAATATTTTTGCTCTTTAGAGATCGCAGGTCTTCTGGCCTGGCCCTGGGGTGGGGACGGGGACGGACAGGTTCCCTGTGACCTGCTGGGGACGCCGCTTGCTGTCAGTCGTCCCCAAACCTGTTCCATCGCATCCTTTGAAGGAAAACGTAGCCAGAACTTCCTTATGCCCTTCCCCATCCAGTCGGCTCGACTGGGAGAGGCTTTTGCAGTCTTTACTCGGCACTAAGACGTGCTTTGAGGAGCGTGGCCTGACCAGCCGCTGCGTTGGATCGCTGCTGTCCCCATAGGGGTGTCCCCATTGGCGTAGGGGTGTCCCCTGAACCCCCGGCTGTGGGGAGGATGTGGCTATGGGGCTGCTCTGCCCACGGTTGCAGTGGGGTGACCTTGGGAATTGCTTTTGCTGCTTCCCTTTGGTCAGTCCTCAGAGGGTCCCCTCGTAGCCATCACCCTGCCTTGCAGGATGGGCGCTGGCTGTGTGCACCCCAGTCTGATCCAGCACTGGTTTCTTTTGGGCCAGCAACTCTCTCTCCGTGCCTCAGTTTACCTCCAGCAGAGCAATTACTGGCTCCAAGGGGGAGGATCTGCAAAACCGAAAACGCTAAACTGGGAGAAGCTGGACCCGTTTGTTGGGACGAGGATGCGGTCCCGCGCCCCCGACCTCTTTTTTCTCTCACCCCAGACAAGTAACTTCTCTCCCTGTCTTTGCAAAAACAAAACAAATGCTGAGCACACTGTGTTTTGTTTCTTTTAACTGCTTTCACCAGGATAATGGCAACCTAAACTAAAACCCCGCCTGCAGATGGTTTCTCTGTCTGGGAGGTTGTTCTCTGTACCGACCCGCTCTGAGCAGGAGGATCCGCTGCTCATCAGGCAAGATTTAGAGGTGCGGGGCCGCTACCTCCTTTCAAAGCAAGCACGCAACCGTCGTGGCGTTCACTGCCATTGCCGGGACCTGGCGAGGGCTCCCAGCACGTCGGTTTTAGATGCACCAGTCATCCTTGGTGAAGCTGCTGCGTCTTCTCGCAGAGAGCGGGCAGAGGTGGCGTAGACTGCGCTCCCTGCCTGCGCACGCCGATACGTGGGTGCCCCGAGCAGGGACGGCACCTCCACGGGTCACCTCTGGCCCTTTCGGGGCGGTCGGGGGCTGCCCCCGTGTCGGCAGGAGCCTGTAGCGTTAATGGGAGGTTGGGGCTTTGACGGGGCCCCGTTGGGTTGATTTCCACCCGGGCAGCCGGATTGCAGTGCCGGTTTGATGCCGAGAAGCCGGCTGATGTTTAACAATATCCCCTGCCAGCTATTTCAATTCGTGGTGCGCAGCGGGCGCTTGTCCTGACGGGGCCGCAGCCCTGCGGATCTGTTGTTATTTTAAAGTGGGGAGGAAAAACCCGAGAGAGGGAACATGTGGCTGGATGAGAGGCAAAGCTGAGCAGGGATTTCAGCTCTGCCGGGGACACAGCTCCCGCAGTGCCGACTGCTGCCGTGTGTGCTTGTTTCGGCCCTGTGCTGTCCTCCCCGGAGGCGGTGGGAGGAGGCTGGAGCGATCCCCCTGCTTGTCCCTGCTGTGGCCGGCTGGTTTCATCCGCGTTAGGCTCCTGTCCCCGCCGAAATGGCCTGAACCCCCTTCTCCTTCCTTGGTGAGAAGCCGGGCGGTCTCAGCTGGGAGCCAGCCAGGAGAGGAGCTGTTCTCACTTCACGTTTCCTTACCCTTGAAGAGCTCTGGATGAATGCCGAGGATGACAGACTGTCCACCCAGTGCCATGCACGGTTAAAAGCTGCTGCCCGGGTGTCCGGCGTTTCGGTGATGGAGCTCAAAATAATGCTTGAATCGGCCGATGAACTGCGTGGCGATGCTGAAACGGAGCCAAGGTTAGGATACGACAGTCCCCGTCTGTAACACCAGTGACAATGTGATTAATATTTGTAGCGAAGGGTTCGTCTGCGTCCCACCGCGGGCCCTGTCCTTGCTCCGGGGGGAAGAAGCAACAGCAAGTTCTGAGGTCAGGTCTTGGGGCAGAGGAGACAGCGTGTGGCTTTGTACGGGAGCGAGCAGGTAAGGGGGATGTTGTCCCAGAGCGTTTGATGTCACCTGCTGTCTGGTGTGACAGCGGCTTTGTCTTCCCTTGACAAAATGGTTTCTATTCAAAAAAATAACCAACACCTTTTTTGCATAAAATTAGCTGTCTTGGGTCATTTGAGCCCTGGATCTTCTTTCTGAGAGGGAAGGGATTAGGGACAAGGTGGTGAAAAACGAGGGGTTACTGAGCGGTCTTTCTTCTAGACCCTCCTGCGCTGAAGCGTCTCCCGAGCTGGAGACCGTACCTGCGCTGTTTGGTTTAATAATCACAATCCTCCAAGAATTTGTCTAGTGGCTTTTAAAGACACTTTATGCTTCTGGCTTCCCAACACCCTCTGGCCGCAGCCTCCACGGCCGACTCGTCGCGTGAGGGAACTCCTCAGGTGGTAAAAACACGTGTCAAGGTGATAAGCTGCCTCGAGGAGTGGGGACGTGGGGAGAAGCCGTTGAGCTCCAAGGGTGAGAGATGCAGTCCTGGCTCATGCGCCAGCACGACGGGAGAGCCGAACAGCAGATCTCAGGAGCTTGTGAGGGCTCCAGCATCCTGCCGGGGGAAGAGATGCCATGGAGGTTATCTTGCTGCGGCTTCGTCATGTGAGAATGTAAGAGCCGTCTTTTCCCAGCTGAGGGTTAAGGTGTGTGAGGCTCAGCCGTTCTGTGAGCTGCAACTTGACTGTGTGGCTCTAAAGTGTTGAATTTAGGGTCAGTTCTCTGTGTCTCTCTTTACGCATGTCAAATGCAAACCGTATAGTTTATTTAATGCAAGGAGCAGCTGCCCCTTGGGTGCAGCCAGTTTGGACAGTGCAGAGTGATGTTGCCCAGTACTTAAAAGACGAGTAAATATTGCAGCTGTGGGGATTACAGGAAGGATATTTAATTCAGCAAAGACAAATGAGTCAACCCAAGCCTGGGGTGGTGGAGCTGAGTTATCCTGCCCGTAGCTGCCTGGTGAAGAGAGGGGAAGGTAGCTAAGTTAGATCCAGGGTTAGAGCTGTGGGACGGGCTCGCGGCCGTCGTGGGGAGGACAAGCGACCAAGGTAGAAGTGTGCACAGCTGCTGGATGGAGCGGGAGCCAGGGAAAACTTCTCAGCTTGCCTGATTCTCTCTCCTTCGTCGGAGTCTGTGTCTTGCTGATCAGGCAGCTTGCTTTGGTGTCTCCTCTCCCAAGTTGCTGCTGCCTGGATTAGCCAGGAGAACACGAGAAGGGGACGGTTTGACTCCTACCTTGCGGGTGAGGGTGACAAACTAACACTGCGGGCCCTCGGCCGCGGTGGCTGGGAGCAGCTCGGGTTTGGTGCCTCAGCTGGAAAGACGCTGACGGTGCTGAAAGCGCTGAGCCGGCAGGACAGGCTGGGCGGCGGAAGGGACGTGCCGTGCAACGATGGCCTTGTTGGTATGGCACAGGACGCTCGGTGTTTGGGTGCTCACGGCGGGGAGTTGGCGGTTCCTGGCGTGCTGTGGTCCGGGAGGGACGGTGAACAGGGCAAAGGCATGAACAGTGCCTCTGCCAGAGCCTGGCCACGCGCCTTGCTTTGCCTGCTCAGCCCGAGAACCCAAACGGCACTGTAGATGGACCAAAGCAACCTGCACGTTGCTTTTCCCGGTACTTTGTAGCCTTTAAATTCAGTTTTCTGTGGGGACCTCAAAACTTAGACCAGTTTGCTGCCCCGCAGCTTCGCTTGCTTCTTAATTGGAATTGCGTTTGCATCTTTCCCTCTGTTTTGGGGGTGAAGGAGGGTGTGGGGACCGCCTGGGTGTACGGACCCCCAAACCAGGGGCTGAAAAACCTTCTAGTCCATTCTTTCTGCCCCGAGGTAGGATCAAGTCTAGCAACATCACTCCTGACAGACACACTTAGGCTAGACATGTATGTGCCACCCAGTTCTGGCTGCTTAGGAAATCATCTGGCTGCTTTCCTCTAGCTAACGAGCGTGCGTCTCTTGTGAGCAGGGTGCACTGGGCTCCCGGTGGGATTTTGGTTTATTTTCCTTCTGGGAAACACAGGCCACCAGGCTGAAGGGGAGTCGGAGCGATAGGGTGCTGTCCTTCCTGCCTGGAAAGTCTCTTTTGCTGATCCTGCTCGGGGAACGAGGTCCCTGTGCTCACCGGAAGGGTCACGGTGGCAGTTCTTGGGATGCAGTGCACCCATCAAGCTCCTTCTGTGCAGGGAGGAGGCTCCGGCAGAGGCCGGGGCTGTCCGACGCATCCCTAAACCTCTCGCAGAAAATGGGGAGGTAAGACGAAGGGCTCGTGCTGCTCCGTGAATGCGATGGCTCTGCAGTATCCCACCCACCTCCCGTCGTCTGTTCTGGTTTCCTTCTCCCTCCCCGCTGTTGCTATTTATCCCAAATGCCATTTTTATATCTCTTCATGCTCTGACTATACATTCGAGCTTCTGGCAAGATGCTGGTAATTTCCATACAGCTTATAACGTAAAAAGAAACGTTCAAAAGCTTCCAGAAATGCATTAGACCTGCAGCATCCCCGATGGCACGGCCCACTGCTAAGTTTAAAAAAAAAAAATAATAAATCTTTCTAATGTGGTCATTTTGACAGGGAAAATGCTGGAAATTAATTAAGTGAAGGACTTCTAGGCAGCGCAGAACGTCCTCCTGGTTTGGTATCGCTCTGAAGCCTGGTGGTCTAGTGTGAAATGAGGTGGTATAGTGTGAAACGAGCTCTTTGACCCCGGTATTTTAGTGCCTAGCTTTTGATTCGGTACGTATTCATTACTTTTAAGAAACGCCAGGCATTCACTGCTCCTCGCTTCTAATTTGCTGCTCAGACACAACGTTCTGAAGAGGGACGCCTGAGAGTGCTCTGCGTTTCCCAGAGCCTTTTTTTTTTTTCCCCTCTGTATTGTAGTTTTTGTCCGGGGGTGGGCCCGTGCTGTACCCCGCCGCCTTCCCGGCCACGCAGCCGGACTTGCTCTCCGTGGTGGCATTTCGCCCCGCAATTCACTCCTACGCAGAACCGAGCAACGCACGTTCCTCTTTCAAACGCACGCGATTTTTTCAAAAGCCTTGCAGTTCACGGATGCAAAGCCGAAAAAGCCCCAGACAGATTTTCTTTTTTTCCCCCTTTCTAAGAGCTCATCACCCATCAGTTCCCATTATACTCAAGGCTGGAGCTCTTTTGAAAATACATAACGCATGTTCAGCTGCCTAAACGGGCCTTTGTGAAAACCTGTGCTCGGCCTCCCGTCGCAGGCTGGGGTGTCACGCACGTTTTGGGAGCGAAGCCGCTGCGGGCAGCCCCCCACCGCACTCTGCTCCATCTCTGAAGCCGCTCCAGCTGGCAAGCGAGGTGCCCCTGCGTAAGAACAGCACCTGGTAAATACTGCCAGCTGATGCTTTGCTTCGGGGGAAAAAAGCAAAATGAGATTAATTGAGGTGTCTAGAGGGCTTATGTGCTATTCCCAGGGAAATACAGACTCAGTGGGAAAATGATACGGAGCTGTACGGTGACAGGGGACGGGAAGACGAAGCTTGCGTTTCACGAAAGCAAAAAAAGACGTGGGTGAATTTGGAGCTGCCTCCGCAAAGGCGTTGTGTTACAGGGCTGGGAGATGCCTCACCTGCGCCCCAGCTCTGGTAACGCTGCTCCGGGAATTCGATCGGTCCTCGAGCTCGACGGGGCGTTGGGAGTTCAAAGGAGGGGCTGGGCTGTGTGGAGCAACTGCTGTGCCGCTGGCTTGGGTGTCTTGTCTTTTCTTTCCTCTTCCTCGTCACGCTCCAGGTCTAGGTGGCAGGATTCGGTACCAAGGGCTCGAGGCTGTGGCTCACGGGACGCTGACAGGGTTTTTATCCGTGGTGTGGGAAGCGTGAGTAAAGAAAGCAAGACTCTTATCAGGAGGCTTTAATTTTGACCAGAGACCCCACAAATCATGGGTTGGAAAATCATTGCCCAGAGCGTGGGATTTGGGAGCGCTCCGTCTCCTGCAGTGGGACGGGCTGGGGAGGGAGGATTCGGGGGTGCTTTTTGGTTTTGGCAATGTTTTGCCCTAAATTGAAGCTGATCCACAGCTCTGGGACAAAACGAGGCCTCTCGCAATGAAAACAGAGAAACTTTTCTCCTCTAAAGAAATCTTCCCCACTGCTCCTAAAAGCTCCAGCTGCCTCCACGGTTCCCTGTGAGCAGCTCTTCCGCTCCCCGGTGCCGAAGCCGGGATCGCCGTGTGGTTGCGCAGCTGGATGTGCCCCTATCTCAGGTGAAGGCTGGCGAGGATGCTCTCCTTTTGTTTCTCCTGGTGGATAAATAGCTGGCAAAGGGGTGTTGCTGCGCCGATGTAGTCGTGAGAACGGAGCCCTTCCCTTTCCCTGCCGGTGCAAGCCCTGGCCGACATTCCCTGTGTCCGTCTTTGCCCCTGGGCAGGGGTGTCCCTGCTCGGTAACGCTGTGGGGGGCCGAGGAAGCGCAGGGGAGATCTGAATTTTTCTCCTTTGGCTGGTTTTCAGGAGGGCTGGCAGTGGGGAGGCTGGATGGCGGCTTTTCCCCCCGTTTACGCAGATCTAGCACTCCTGTAGCCCCAGATGAGCGTGGGCTGAGGAGTTCAGAGGAGCCACGGGAGGTTTTCCCCCTCCTTATGGATAAGGGAGGTGATGGGAGGTGCCCGTAGGGTCCCAAGTTCAGGGGACTGCTGCAGGGTGGACCCAGAGGTGCCTCTTCTCCGTGCCACATGGTCTGGCTGTGCACGTCTGTCTGTCCGTCTGCCCAGCCTGGCTTCTTCTTATCTTCTCCCTGCAGCAGATCCTGCTTTGATGGCCCTAGCAGCATATCCCAGAGCAGGGAAGCCTCTGGATTATCCAGTTCCCTCTCTCCCATCCCTAAAAGCTTTGCAGCCGCAGAGCAAACCCATCCACCTCCATCCTGCTTTGCTGGTGACCAGCACCTCGCTACTGGTCTGGCAGCACCTCGGCTGGCAGGCAGGCTCGGAGGGGGCCGGCAGTGGCAGAGGTGCGTGTTTGAGCCTTTTGGGTTGGGGTTTTGTGGCCTTGGGAGGAGCTGCTTTTTATCCAGGTGATGTGCCGGGGAAAGCAGCCCCAGGGCTGTGTGTTCGCTTCTCTGCAGTCCAAATCATTCACTTGGTAAAGGTGTGCTCGAGGGGAGGACGGAGCAGCGGGCAGAGGTGGTATCAGTGGTCAATAGCCGGCGAGCCTGGCGTATGTATGGAGTCCCTGTTGATGAAAATGGCGTGGGGAAAAAGGAGGGGGGACAAAATAAAAAATATTTATTTTCTAACTCTGATAATTGCAGAGCATCTCTGTAAGTTCCCGGCGAGAGCCGTCTTCCCTGCGGTGCGAGTGGCAGGAAATCCAGCTCCACGTCGGAGCCGTGTTACCAGCAGCTCGTCGGCTTTCCGACACCAGTTTAATTGAAGTGACTCGCTTCCCGTCACTGGGGCTGGGAACCGGCCTTGTCCGAGCCGGTTAGCAGAGCTCCTGGTGCTTTGCAGCAGGCTTGTAAATGGCTCTTTTCTTAAGTGTCATTACCTGGACAGGCTTGAGGCTGTAGGTGTGTTGGGTTTTTTTAATTTATTTTTCTTTGGTCCACCTTTAACCTTGTGTGATCTTGATAAGGGCGTTTTTCTGCTCCACAATTGTCAGCTGAGGTTAATAATATCTGCTGTAACCACCGGGCTTTGAAATCCCCATAATGAAACCGAAACTCTGGTCTTCCAGAGTGCCTTAGACTCCTGGCGTGTAACTTTTCGAGCTCTGTCTTTTTCCTGAAATGGCGCTAAGTGCTTGGCCGCTAAACCCAGTTTCCTCTGTCTCTCCAGGAGTACACTTGCCCAAGATGTGAATCTGGCTTTATTGAAGAAGTCACAGATGATTCCAGGTAACGTACACATCGATGCACCGTTTGTTTTACCACACGCTTGCATTTCTTCTGGGTTTGTAAGATGCCTGGCGTAAAGCCTCTAAAAGCTGTGGACGACAAGGATAAAATAAGGAGTGCAAAAGAAAAGCTTAAGTATTCGTGTGAATTTGGACTTAATTCCTGATGAGACTGAAAATACAAGTGGCCATCGGTCTCATGCTAGAGCCCGTGGAGGGTTTTGGGGAAGACTTCCAAGAAGTGGGAGTTTTGAATTAAGGCTGTACAAAGTCCTGTGAACAAAAGCGCTTGCAGGTTTTTGAGGACTGTTTCTTTGGTCTATTAGAGCAAAAAGCATTATTTTTTTTAGGAATCAAGCTTGAATCTCGGTGACCTTTCTTTTTTCCTCTGTTGGCCCCGGCTCAGTCTCCTGACCACCTCTCCGGTCCCACAGCTCAGGCCAAGAGGGAAAGAAATACCTTTTCTCTTGAGGATTTGGTCGTTGGCCACCCAGCAGGACACGCTGCCTGCAAATTAGAGATCCAAAATGGTGCCTGTTCAGCACTTACTATATTTGGTCTTGAGTAATTGCTGAGAAAACTGCTTTATTTGGGTTGGGGGCAGGCGAGATGAAAGGGCGGCAGTGATTACGTGCTATCTGAGACTTGCCACAGCAGGAATCTGGGGCCAGATGTCACCGGGGAGATGACTTAATGTCCCGCTACGTCCTCTGCTTAAATATAGGTGTATACCCGTCACTTAAGGCAAGACTGGAGGGGTCCTCTGGGGCACTTAGCACACGATCCCCTTTGCAGAACGACGATGCTCCATCTCAAATGCCTCCTCACAGGAGGCTCTTCCAGAGTCCGGATGGTTAGAAACCAGGTTTCTTCCACGGTCAGGTGGTGCGTAGTGGGCTGGCACGTACACAGGCCTTTTAATTTTAACAGTCCTTTTCTGTCCCTAGGAATTATTCCGCTGCGTTCACACAGGCAGGCTCTGTTTGCTCATCCTTTTCTCTCTCAGACCACACTGGGACTGTCTTGCTCACATGAGCTCCCATCTGTATTTAACCCCAGAAGGGGAGCTGATTTCTGGAGGGGTGACCTGCTTTCACTCGCCTGTTTTTCTCCAGTTTTCTAGATGGCAGCGGCATAGACGACAGCCCATCCACACAGTTTGCAGAGGTGAGTTTTGCTGTCTTGCCTTTTTTTTTTTTTTAACTGTAGCCATGAAGAGGTTTTCAGTCTTGGCTCTGGGTGCAGTACGTGAAGGCATCTTCACTTACTGCCTTGCAAGAAGGACAGCTGATCTTCCTAAGGGTTTTTAGGAACTTGGCAAATTTTGAGGAGACTGTTGACACTGCCGGGGTTGAGACCCGCCAGAGATTTGCTCACTGGGCAGGGCAGGAAAAGAAGGATGCTAGAAAGAATCCCTGGCCCCTGGTGCTGGCAGATGCTGGGACATGTGTCGGTGATGCTCAGCCAGCCGGGAAGGGTGTTTCCTGACTGCCCTTTCCACCCTGCTCGTTGCTGCTGCGAGTTTTACCAGAAATGCAACTCTAAAAAGTCCAAACTCCTAATAAAGTCCGTGTCTTGTAATTCAGTTGCGTGGACCTCAGAGCCGGGGCTGTTGGGCAGCGGGGGCTGGCAGCGTCTTTTCTTACCCCATTACCTAAAGTCTCAAACAGCTGGGCACGTGCCGACAGCCTGAGTTGAGCTCCGCGAATACGCGCCCTGAGTTCGTGCTGCGGCCTGAGTCACCCCGGGCTCGTGGCTGTGGCGGCAGCTCCTCTTCCAGACCCTGGGGAAGGAAGGGCGGCTGTAGGCTCTGGTCGCAGGCTCCGTTCCTCAGGGCTCTACTTCCCTTCAGGAGTTCAGCTGAGCTGTGTAAAACAGATGAAAATAAAATTTCTATGCGTCTCCTCTGCCAGCAGACCTTGCTCAGAGATCAGCTTAGTCGTTTGCTCCGTTACTGAGGAGTTTTAGCTGTTCCTCGGTCCTGCCAGGAGAGCTCCCCGATGTCCTGAGTCACGGCTCATCGGCCAGGACTGTCCCCAGGTGGATTTGGGGGTCTGTGTTGTTGCTGAGCCTTCCTTCATGTGCGGCAGCAAAGCCACTCGGTTCAGTGCCAGAAGCAGGGTCACCAAATAGCTGAAATTCCTCTACAGCTTTGTGTTTCCGATCTGGATCCCTCCTGTTTGCTTCCACGCTCCCCGCGTACGGCTGGTTTGCCTCTCCTCCCCTCCTCTTCAGCTGGATCCATTTGTCTCCTGAACAAAACCGTTGCCTTTATGTTGCTCCTCCCCAGCGCCGTATCCCAGAAATGCCCGTGTTTCAGCACGATAAAGTGATCGCGTCTTATAGCCCGTGTGTCGGTTTACAAAGAGCTTTGGGATGCCTCTGCATGAAAGGCGCTATGTAAATTTAAATGGCTTTTAGGATTAATAATAAATGAAAGTCTTCTCTCAGCAGTGTGGCTGCAGGCAGGCAGAGCTCTATCTTGATCATAACCAGCAGGAGAACAAGCAAAACTCTGTCTGCGGGGTATTAATTCAGAGAACAGGTCATAAACTTGACTTCTCCCTTTCCTCCAATACCGGATTGAATGCAAGAGACTTGTAAAGTGAGCTAATTTGGTGCGAAATGGAAATTAAACCGCTCTGATCGTGTCATAACGCATGATGAGGGTCTAGCACAAATAAGAAAGGAGCAGCCCTCGTGTTACGCTCTGTAGCATTTCATTCCCGCAGCAAATCCGAGGGCATTGCTCCTTCGAATATCACTTTTGCAGCGCGGGGCCCGGCCCGGGCGGATCGAGCGTGAGCAGCAGCTTGCCCCCACGTGGCACACGGAGGGTTTATTGTCTGACGCTCCTTGTTTTGTCGTGTCCTACGAATTTTATTTTTCATAAACCCACATCATGAATCTTCAGTGCCCTCCTCAGCTGTTACTTTAAGCTGTGGGCGATCTGAATCGCAGAAGGAATAAAACCAAGTGGGTTTTGCCGGAGAGGGTGGCCGAGGGGGCTCTCGGCTCTGAGCTGTGGCTCGGGATGGGGATGCCTTGCTCCGGGTGCCTGGGTGTTTTCGTGCACCCTCCGGTTCCTCTGCAGGCTGGCAGCCCGTGGCGGGGCGTGTAGCCAGGAGCTCTGCAGAGACCCATGGGTGACCCCCAGCAGCTCTTGATTTGTGTCCCTGCTTGCCCTTGGACAGGCTCAGAGCTGGCATTTTGACTTGGTCAAGGAGCAGGTGGGTTTTTGCACCACCAGCAGCCGGTAGAGCTGCGATAGAACCAGGAGACGGCTTTACTTGTGTGGACGGACCCCGCAACACAGCTTTACGTGTGCAAGACCGTTCGTTATCGGCCATTTCGCGTCGCTCTGTCCTGCTGTGTCGGGTACACTGAACCGGAGGACGCAACCAGAGACACGAACCCTCCTTCTCGGGGCTGTGCTTCGGCTCTTTTGGCTACATCCGTTTGCCACCTGTGGTTGTGAGGACCCAGAGCACTCAGTGAGCCCATGGACGTGGGGCCGGGGTGTCCAGCATTATCTCTCCTCAAATCCCAGCCCTCGGAGAGAGAGAGAGACCAACCCTCACAGTGCCCTGGGGTGGCTTAACAAAATATATGTTGTTGGGATCTGTACGTAGCAGGAAAGAGCTGACGTGTTGGTCTTCCTGGGGGTGGTACATCTGATTAGTTTGGGCTATAATTAAGTGTTTTTGCCAGACTTTTTTCTGGGAGCCATGGTAACCATATGAATTTGCTCAGTCGCTTCTGTCGAGGTGGACTTCCCTGCCTCCGTGCTGGCAGCGGAGTCACCGGGATTAGTGACGGAGCTGTGTGTGGTTTGTGTCTCCCCTTTTCTCCCCCCAGCTTTGGGACCATTTGGACCACACAATGTTCTTTCCCGACTTCAGACCCTTTCTGAGTAGCAGCTCACTGGATCAAGACAGCAGGGACAACGAGAGGGGCCACCAAGCCCACGCCGACCTCTGGGGACCAAGCCGACCCCCGCGATTGCCCATGACGCGGCGGTACAGATCCCGGGGCAGCTCCCGCCCCGACAGGTCTCCTGCTATTGAAGGGTAAGTGCCGAAGTTACCCCCTGGAAGCGTCTCCCTCCCCCACCAGCGGAAAAAATGTGGGATCTCGGGGAGAAACCTGATGAAATGGGACCCTGGCACTTGTGGTAGGTGACCCTTGGACCCCGAAAACGCAGGTTTTTCACATCAGATGCTCTACCCTTCGTCCCCCTCGGCACGAATCGAAGCTGCGTGGTGGGAAAGGTGGGTTTTGCCTGTAACGGTGCCAACCCTCACCACAGGGAAACGAGTCAGTGCTTGGGAAACTCAAGTCATTTCCTCTCCTTCTCCCAGCCCTCCCACACTCTGATGAGTTAGCATCCCCTGTTCCTTCGCGCTGTGCCTCTGTCTCAGGGCTCGCCCTTCTGCAGAGATTTACCTAGGTGTGAGTCTTGCAACAACGTGGCTACCATCGATCGGAGCCGTATTTCGTGTTTTGCTGCCCGTTCTTGCTAAACTGTTGCTGCTGCCATTTATTTGTTTGCTCAACTTGTTCTTTTTTTCTCTTGTGATTCCTCCCTCTTTAGAATAATACAGCAGATCTTTGCAGGGTTTTTTGCAAACTCAGCGATTCCTGGCTCACAGCACCCTTTTTCCTGGTGAGTGGCAAGCGTGGTTTCGACCGTGGCTTTGATCACGGCCCTCCACACCAGTAAACAGCCGTGGTCTGGTGCCCGGGAGCTCCCTCTCCCCAGCCTGGCTTCTCTGGGAGGACCCTGCAAACCTCGGGGCTGGTTTGGGGTGGGTGAAATGGCTTCCGTGACTCTGCTCCCGTCCGCAGGAGTGGGATGCTGCACTCGAATCCTGGGGACTATGCGTGGGGACAGAGCGGCCTGGATGCTATTGTCACCCAGGTAAGACCCTCGTATGTGCCTGGGCGGAGAAGGGCCCGAGCTGGCTGGCCTGGGCTTTGATCTGTGCCTCGGAATTTTTGTGCTCCGCTCCGGTCAGTCCCATGGCTGGAGACGAGGCCGGGGTTTCGGGTGAGGACTAGGAGCAGACCATCGGTCTCTGGCTTGATGGCTGCTTGTGCCCTGCCTCTTCAGAGGGTCTAGGAGCAGGGGTCGGACGTTACTCCTGTGGAAATACAGTATCTTAGTTCTCCTCTTTGTCAAGCCACGTGTGGTGCAAGGCTTGCAGGTGCCTTGCAACGGCCTCAGCAGAGGCCAGAGATGAAAATCTCCAGCGTCAGCCCCGGATCTCTCACCAAATTTAGCAATTTGCAGCTGTAAGCCATTTCCCCCTGTGGTTTGTGGAGGGATGAGCTGAGTCCGCTCCCGCTCCCTGGAAGCATTGTCTGGCTCCTTTGAGGATCGGGGGTGTCCAGCCTCCGTCCACAAACAGTCTCTTCCAGGGTGTTGGCATCACTGGGATGGGAAGAGCAGACGGATGCTGTACTGAGAGCTAATTTGGCTGCTGTTGTCGTGCTGACACCTCCCGAAAGCGCCTGGCAAAGCCATCTGCTGCCATTCATAACTAGCCCCCGGCTTCCCAGCCTGCATCACACGCCCGTCTCGCCCGCCTTACTCACCGCTTCCTAAAATGAGTCTGCAGCCCACATGGCCGCTCGGAGACAGCACCTTCCTCCTCCCACCCCACACCCAGCAGAGCAGAGCGAGCCCCGGCGAGCGCAGTGAGGTGGGGTTGGCGTCGCAGTTCGGATCGGGCCGGATACGCGGCTCCGCTCGGCTCTCCGCTGGGTCTGGAGCAGCAGCCCTGCCCATCCCGGGGTGTCGTGTCATCCCAGGCATCTTAGCGTGGCCTTCAGAGTTAAATGAGGTTCCTACAAATGCTTCTCTGCGCTCTCCCTGACCGTGCTTGAACCCATTTGAGCTGATTGCCAGGTGAATCTAGGTCTTAACAGTATAAAATTCCTATGAGTCATGAAACTATAACACTGGGAAAGAGGTGCTGTCGGCACCGTCACTGCAGCTCGAGCTCGGCTCATGTTAAATGTCGGAGACCCCGCGCAGGAGATACAGACCCGCGGGAGCGCAGGCTTTGGTACGGCTGCTTGGTTTGTGGCAGTACGCCACTAAAGCGGCTTCTCTTTGTGGCCCTGGGAGGTCTCCTCCTTCCTCCTAACACCCAGGTCAAGTCTTGGGAGAGGCAGAAGGTGCTCTGTCTCCCTTGTTTCCGCAGTACGAGGTTCTTCCCCTTCTGAAAACATCTCTGCCGATGCCCTTTCAGTTCAAAATACTCCAGGAGTACCTTAGCACCCTCTCCCATGTCCGTGGCCGCGTCTCCCTTCCCACCCAGGCCCTTCAGTCTCCCAGCTGTTCTTGCAAGAGAAAATATCTGGAGGGCAATGATGTTAGAAGTGGGATTGTCAAGATTGGAGGCACAAAAGTAAGGTTTCAACACCAAAAACGTTGCTGCAGCAGAGGGAACCTGTGCGCTGAATATCTAAGCTAGGATGAAATGGCCCGAGCTTGCTCCTAGGGTTGGGTGACAGGAATGTTTCTGGCGAGGGAGCCCCGACACGGCCCGTCGGGGAAGCCGGCGACGACGGTCACTTCAGGGGCTTTAGGACCAGGTCAGAGACGTCGCCAGGGACAGCCTGTGCTGGGCTGCTCCTGCCTGGCTGTCTGCTTTTGGGACGTGGTGCTCTCCGTGTTTGTACGACGATGCTCTGCATGGCAGAGCCGCGTCCCTGCTCCTGCGCACAGCATGTTTTCTTCTCCACAGCTCTTGGGGCAGTTGGAAAACACGGGACCGCCTCCAGCCGACAAAGAGAAGATCTCATCTCTCCCGACAGTGACAGTAACTCAGGAACAAGTCGGTAGGTGAAATCAGTCGCCAGTGTCCGATGTCACTCATCTCCTGATGCTTTGACGTACGCGTCCTGAGCTCCCTCGGCTAAGGCTCAGCCTCTTCGCTGTGTCCTTGTGCTTCCCTGGCTGATGCGGGAGGGTAGAAGGCAGCGCTGCGCCGTCCTCCTGACTTACTGCCCAGACTCGGGCTGGAAACACCCGTGTCTTCCAGCTCAGGAGATCCTGAGCTTTGCTCCTCCTCTCATCTCTGGTGTTCCGTCCTCCTGGGACTCCCAGATCTCCGCCAATTCGGGCCATCAGCAAAGACCTCCTTCGTTCCGCAGCGTTGGCGCAGTCCCCAAGCGCTGCCTTTTTGGCGTACCAAACCCCTGATGGCTTTACCTTCTCCTAAAATCTTCTGTTTGTGCTGTTGTTTATGGCCTCGTTAGGGCTGGGCTTGGCGTCTTGCTTTCTTCCCTTTCCAACTGGCTCCTCGCAGCAGGGCTGGTTGATGAGGCTCTGGACGTATTCCTGCCCAACTCCTCTGGAAAGGCCGTGTAAGACTCGCAGGTTCTTGCGGCGCAGCCGGCAGCACAGGCCTGTGGGTTTCTCGTAACGTTTATGGTTTCACAATTAGCTCATCCCGGGGATTTTTCTCCCCGCGTTTGCGGAAGGCTGTCTCCGAAGGCTGCTCAAAGGATCCCTTTCCCTCCGAGCTGCTCTATTACTGGAAACTAAAATGCTCCATTAAGACAAACTGTTTGATTAGAAAAGCTGTTTCCACAACAGATGTTTTGTCTGGTGCTTTTTATACACCCATGTCTCTTCTTCTTGCCTGGGAAGCCAAGAAGCATCTGAATTTCCATGTTGTAATGCTCTGTTTGGATTGACAGAGCTCGGGCCGTGCAGCCTGGCAGTCGAGGGAGGCTGGGAGCTGGGACTCCCCGCTGCTTGCGGCCGGGACATCTGCGCTGGCGTTACGGGCTTGGTACAAAGGGAGAGATGGGGTTTTTGCCGTCTCTCGCAGTCGATGGCGCGCAGCGGCCTGCCGGGCTCTTGCGGAGGAGGATGTGCGATGGAAGCATCCCCCGCCGGCCTTGCAAAACTGCCCTCCTTCTGGGCGAGGGAGTTTTGGCAGGACTCGGCTAAAATACCCTTAGTTTGATTTATTTTTTTTTGTTGCCAGTCGTATGCAGAGAACGTAAGGAATTTCTTTGGTACCCGGCTGCTGAATGCCGCCCTCCCCAGTAGGCCGTATATGCGGACGTACCCTGGCTTGTAAAGACGGGAGTTGGTGTTCCCGGAGAGCTAAAGCTGCCCGCTTCACCCTCCTCGCTCTGTCCGTCTCTTCCAGATACGGGTTTGGAGTGTCCTGTGTGCAAAGAGGACTACACAGTAGCGGAGCAAGTCCGGCAGTTACCGTGCAATCACTTCTTCCACAGCAACTGCATCGTGCCGTGGTTAGAGCTGGTAAGAGCCTGCGACCGTGGCTCTGGGGGCTCCGAGAGACGCCCCGTCTCCGAGCCAAGCCCTGCGTGTCCCATGGGGTGAAACCATCCGGGTAAAGCAGCCATCCGCGTGGCATTTCCCTGAAGCTCCCGCCTTTCTCTTGCAGCACGACACGTGTCCGGTGTGCAGGAAGAGCTTAAAAGGGGAAGATTCGACTCGGCAAACGCAAAACCCCGAGGCCTCAGCGAGTAACAGCTTTAGCAGCGAAAGCCAACTACACGATCGATGGACTTTCTGACGCTCGGGGGCTCTGGCCGGAGCATCGTTACTACGGATGTACATTGTATTATAATTCAAACAACAACAAAAAAAGAGTAGCAGGAAATATAGGGCAGGGGAGGGAACCCACCCTGTGGTATTACTGCAACGAGTGCTGTCTTTTTTCCTGAAACGTTACACTAGCATCTCCGAGCGAATCGCATCTCCATTGGAATCGCCTCTTTAGTCCTAAATTCAGAGTCTTTTGAGTGATTTGACTTGATTTTATACTTGTGAAACCTTTACTTCAAACGCGGCCCCTTTGACGGGGGGGTGAGCCGGCGCAGGGAGGTTTGGGGAGACCCCGCCTGGGTCCCGAGATCTCTCCTGCAGCCTCCTCCGCGTCCCCCCACCCCGGCAAAGAGCTGTGAAGGTGGGGGAAGCGTCCCCCGTTGCGGTGCTCCTTGTAGTAAAGGAGGGGATGGAAGGGAGAAGATTTTTGGACTTCCTTCCTCTGACCCCTTCCCCTGCCCCTCGAACCGCCTGGGAGGGATCGAATCCAGGAGGGTTTGGTTTTTTTCCCTCCCTCCTCTCTCGAATTCAAGTGACAGTGTCTATAAAATAGCGTTTTAGGTTTTCTCAAGGGCGAGGCGAAGCTGGAGGCAGCGGAGGCTCCCCGGAGCTCTTCCCGAGCCGCGCTGGCGGAGAGACCTTCGCTCGGGACGCGCAGGAGCCCCCCGGGTCTGGGAACAGGAATGCACCAAGCAGCGTTTTCTGTCTTGTCGTGGACTTTTTGTTTGTTTGTTTGGGGTTCTCTTCTGGCCCTTCTCCACGTGCCTGTGCCCCCAGGTCTGCCCCACCCCGTCCCCCCCGTGAGTCGTTTAGGATCCTTAGCTGGCTTGTATCATATGGACCACATTAAAGGCATCCTCTAGGAAAACAGACCTAACTGTGCAGAGCCATTTTAACGGCCGATTCCTCAGTGTTTTAACACGCAATCTTAATTCTCCCTTAGTCCGGTAACTTTAAGAGAATCTCTTTATTTTGGCCAATTTTTTTTTTCTTTGTTTTATTTCCCCCCCCCACACTGCTGTAACATTTCATCCGTGTTTGACTTCTTGTTTTTATCGTCCCCATAACGTCTGTGCTTACGGCACCCACTAAACCAACATTTAAACCCCCGGCTCGACCTGGCAGCGGGCGGGAGGGAGAGGGAGGTCGCGTCTAAACATGTTGCCGCTTCATTGCTGTAAACAGTGTACTACGTACACTCGATTTAAACTAGTGTTTTGTTTGCTATTAAGTCAAATAAAGGCCTTTATAAAGAAGATGAGACGTGGAGAAAGATTGTTGGGGCTGAAAGAGGTGGCTGAGGAGCTCGGGGGGGCTGTCGGAGGACAAGGGGGATGGAAACAACCTCGTGGGGTGTCTGTAAAGGGCCTTTCTGGGGAGAAAAATTCTTATTCCGGTGCTGGAGGTCAGCAGCTGAGCCCCAAGGTGGGCTGGGGAGCGGTGACCCGCGGTGGGACGGTGTTCTCAGGCGTCGGCGGTGTTCTCAGGCGTCGGCGTTGTCCCTTCTCGCACCGCGGCTGCCGGCAAGTCTGATCCTCCGGGACTGGGGGGACGATACCCCGACACCCCCCGCCCCGCCGGGGACACGCTGCCCCCGTCCCTCCCTCCTTCCCCGGGAAGGAGACCGGGGCGCTGGGCGAGGAGGAGGTTTCCCTGCTCTTCCCCGAGGTCCCGGACCCCGCGGCGAGGGGATGGGGGTTCGGCCGTCTGCCGCCTGCGCCGTTTTAAGTGGTGGGAGTGTGTTTTGGTGGGAGGAAAGATGGGACACGCTGAATTCTGCCCCGCACGCAACCGCCAGCACTCTCCCCGCAACCTGCCGGGCTCGTTCCTGGAAAAGCGGCTCGTGCTCGGCTGTTGCATCCTCGGGAGCTCCCTGCTCGGCTGGCGTCCGCTTCAAGCACGAAGACCGGCTCCGCTCGTGCTTTTGAGGGCCGGGCCGGGAGTTAGGAGCCGATAAATGGCTCTCGGCCGCATTGGTTGGTGACAACGAAAGGGAAAATGCTTTAAGTGCAGCTGGGTCCCGTTTGTTCTCTGTGCTGGTTTCTCTCATTGCTTTTCCCTGTTACTCAGCATTTCGGGCTCCCCCAAAGCGCCCTGCACACAGGGTGAGTTTTAGGGGTGCTGGGGGGGCCACGCACCGTCTAGGGACATTTGGGGTGGCACTCCCGGTTCCTCCCTCTCGCCCATGGTGCCAGCTCAGCCCTGAAGTGCCTGAAATGAGGGATTTTTTCTCCCCGTGGGGCAGAATCGAAGCCAGGCGCTTCCTCGGAGTCTCCCCTCTGCCGGGGCCGGGGGAGATGGAGGGCTGAGGGGACCTTGGAGGGGGGGTTGGGGTATCCGGCGGATGGGCGCCCCTTTTTTCCCTATTGCTTTGTATTTCCTGTCCCTCCTTGGTGTCGCTCCGGCGTGTTCCCAGTGTTTTTTCTGGGAGTGGGAAGTGTTTCTACTCCTGGAGCACCCCCGAGCCGGGGCGGATGCGGGCAGAGCGGGGCGGCGGGTACCACACGCTGGAGCATCTCCGCGGGGCTGAGCTTTATTGGTGGAGCTGCTTGGTCAGCCCGGCTGATCCCCCCTCTCCCCACCTCCACGGCCACCCCCAGGTCCTTCGGGTCAAACCCGGGGGGCTCCTTCGCCCCGACGCTGGACCCCCGACCTCACCTGGCTGCATCCGCGTGCCAGCACAATCCAGCCCCCGCGGAGGCATCGCCCTCCGCGAGGACGGAGCCGAGGCGGGGGGGGTGGCAGAGTCCCGAGCCCCTGGTTGTCCCCAAGGATGGGGAAGGGACGTGTCCCTTCCCGACGGTGCTGGGCTCGAGGGGCCACCGCCTGCGCTCACTGCTCCTTCTCCTCCTCCTCCTCCTCCGGGAGCTTCTTGCGGGTGAAGAAGCCCAGCTGGGGCGAGAGGGAGAGGATGGAGGGGCGCGTGTCCTGTCCCCTGCCACCCCCTCGTCCCCTGCTGTCCCCCCCCAGCCGAGCCCGGCCCCAATCCCACCTTCCACAGGCAGAAGATGATCAGTGCCAGGAGGAGCAGCCCCCCCAGGATGCTGCCCACCAGGATCCAGAGGGAGACGGGCACCCGCTTGGCCTGGATGATTTCAAGCACCGTCTGCGGAAAAAAAGAAGGGGTCCCGGGGAGCGAAGGGGGACGGGGATGTCCCCACAGCCCTGCGCCCCAGGTTTGGGGGGCAGCGGGGGGTCTGGGGGGGTCCTACCTCCCTCCGATGCGCCCCCTCCTCCAGCACCAGCACGCTGCTCCCCGGGACCCCCAACCAGACCGTGCTGACGACTCTCACGCTCCTGAATTTAGCCTGGGGAGGGGAAAGGGGGTTCAAGCCGTGTGCCCCGGCCGGAGCGTGGAGGGGGTCACCCTTCCCCATCGCCCCCTCCTCACCCCTCGGAAGAAGTCGTTGTGGATGGTGCGGAGGACGTGGACGGAGACCTCCCCGCCGCGGTCCAGCCGCCCCAGCCGGCAGCTCAGCTCCTGGCACCAGGCATTGCCGCAGTCCTATGGGGGAAAAACGTGGGGTGATGTGGCAGGGACCCCCCCAGCCCCCCCAAACCCCAGCTCCGGGGGCGTCACAGTGATGCTCACCAGCCTGTCCACGCGCAGGAGGTCTTCGGGGTGCACGGGGACCACCGTGGCCGTGCCCCGCTGCCGTGGCTCCTCGGGGGGGGTCCGCAGCGTGCAGGTAGCCTGGGCGGGGGGAGGGAGCTGGGCTCAGCACCGGGGGGGCGCAGGGACCCCCCCAGGACCCCCGGCTCGGGCGGGGGACTCACATTGTCGGCGAGGACGCGCGTGACGGAGAGGAAGGTGGCACGGCGGTAGCCCAGGGCTGGCAGGGCCATGCGGAGGGTGAGGTTTCGGACCGGGTAGCACCCGAAATTCTGCACCTGGGGGGGGAGAGTGGGTGAGCCAGGGTACCCCAAACCCCCCCCGCACCCCCAGATCTCCTCACCTTCACCGTGGTCTTGAATTCGGGGCCGGGGCCGTGGGGGAAGGTGCCGAGCGGGTGAACCTCGTAGCGGTGCAGGTTGGCATCACTGCCGGGACGAGAGCAGGGTCGCATCCTGCACCTCCACCCCCAGCACCAGGAGGGCCCCCCCATCCTTGCCCCGCTCCCCCCGGCCCTACCTGGAGAGGAAGAGGTCGGGCTCGTAGCGGATGGGCGCAGAAAGCCGGACCACGTTGTCCTCCAGCGTAGCCTCGGTGCTGTCGCTGGAGGGGGGAGACGTGGCCGTGGGGAGCTCGGGAGGACCCCAAGACCCCCCCCAGCCCCCAAACCCACTGCCTCGGCCACCCCATGGCATGCAGCCCCCCCACCCCACTCCTACCTGCTGGCCTCGAGCGTGACCTCGGCTCGGTGGAGGAGGACGGAGCAGCTGAACTCCAACTCCAGGGTGAAGGAGACCTGGGGGGCGAGCGGGGCCGTGGGGGGGTGCGATGGGTGCACGGGGTCAGCGGGGGTCCCGGGGGGGGGTCCCGGTCCCTTACCTTGGCCAGCGAGCGGAAGACGGGGTAGCCGACGCTGCAGAGCCGGCGGTGACCCACCAGCGCCGTGCACTCCAGCTTCACCGGGCTGGGGTCCTGCGGAGGGGGGGACGTCACCTATGGCCGGGGCTGGGGACGGGGACGGGAGTGCTGGGGGGGTGGACCTGGGGGGCTCGGGCTGAGCACAGGGGGTGAGGGGCTCTATGGGGCCAGATGGACCCCCACCACCCACCTGGGATGGGCTGGGGGTCCCATATGGGGGCCCAGTGGACCCCCCCCCCCCACCTGGGATGGGCTGGGGGTCCCATATGGGGCCCAGTGGACCCCCCCTGCCCACCTGGGATGGGGTGGGGGGACCCATATGGGGCCCAGTGGACCCCCCACAACCACCTGGGATGGGGTGGGGGTCCCCATATGGGGCCAAATGGACCCCCACTGCCCACCTGGTATGGGTTGGGGGTCCCATATGGGGCCCAGTGTACCCCCTCACCCACCTGGGATGGGCTGGGGGTCCCATATGGGGCCCAGTGGACCCCCCCACCCACCTGGGATGGGGTGGGGGTCCCATATGGGGCCCAGTGGACCCACCCCGGGATGGGGTGGGGATGCGAACGGGCTGGAGGGTCTCTGTAAGAGTGACGAGACCCCAGTCTTCGTCCTGGGGTGGGCTGGGGGGTCTGTACGGGGCTGGAAGGACTACGATGTCTTGGAGGGGCTGGGGGGGCCCGTGCAGGTCTGGGGGACCCCCCCCGGCCCCGTACCTGGAGCGCGAGGCTGGAGAAGTGGAGGTTGCCGGAGAAGCGGAGGAGCAGACTGGCGTTGTAGGCGTTCTCCTCCCTGTTCTCCAGGACCACGTCCACCGCCACCTTCCTCCTGCCCCTGCGCAGGACGTGGGGGCTCTGCCTGCAGCGACGGGGGGGGGTTACGGCCCCGGGGGCTCCCGGGACACCCCTCAGCCCCGGGACACCCCGGGGACACCCCGGGGACACCCCATACCCGGAGCCCACGATGTCCATGGTGGCCCGCAGCACCAGGTCCGTGACGCACTCGTTGTCCTCCCCGCAGTCCTTGAAGAAGGGGATCTGGAAGGAGCCGGGTGTGATCCCAGTGCCGGGAGCACCATGGATCATCCCGGATCCGGCCACCCACCTCCAGCACCCACCAGTTTTCCGGATGGTGGTGGGGGACGTCTCATCCAGCACCGGCCCGGTGGATTTGGCCATGGCCAACCTCACCGTGAAGCTGATTGAGGGGTCGCAGATAGTCCGTGGTGTCCTGGGGGGCGGCGGAGGGGTCCCCGTTAGCCCCCAGTGCTGCTGGGGGGGTGGAAAAAGCCACCCGTGGCCGGGGGGGTCCCGCCGTGGCTCACCAGGACGTGGAAGGGGAAGCGGAGGCAGCTCTGCCTCCCCAGCGAGAGCTCGAGGCGGCGCTGCAGCAGCCGGCGGGCGCCGGAGTCGAAGGCGGCTCGGGCTCCCGGCGTCCTCTCCTCCAGCGACACGTTGTACTGCAGCTCTGTGCGGGGACGAGGACGGGGGGTCAGCGCTTGGGGACACCCGCGGGGCTGGGGACACCCCGGGGGTGCTCCGGGGATGCTCTGGGGACAGCACATGGATGCTCCGGTGAGACTCCGGGGACTTGGTAGGGATGCTACAGGGATGCTCTGGAGATGCTCCAGGGATGGCATATGGATGCTGCGGTGAGACCCTGGGGACACCCCAGGGATGCTCCGGGGAAACCCTGGGGATGCTCCAAGGACACCCTGGGATGCTCCTGGGATGCTTCAGTGACACCCTGGGGATGTGCTTGGGATGTTCCGGGATCGGCATATGGATGCTCCAGTGATACTCTGGGGATAGCCCAGGGGTGCTCCAGGGATGCTCCAGGAACACCCTGGGATGCTCCAGGGATGCTCCGGGGGACACCCTGGGGATGTGCTTGGGATGTTCCTGGATCAGCATATGGATGCTCCAGTGATACTCTGGAGACAGCCCAGGGGTGCTCCAGGGATGCTCCAGGGGTGCTCCAGGAACACCCATGGATGCTCCAGGGATGCTCCAGGGATGCTCCAGGAACACCCAGGGATGCTCCAGGGATGCTCCAGGGCCAGCTGCCCGGCATGTCCCCCCCAGTGCTCACCGATCTCCCTGTCCCGCTGGCCCCGGGCTCGGGTCCCGGCGCGGAAGCAGACCCTGGCCCGGAGGCAGACGGCACCAGTGCCGCCGCGTTGACAGTTCTTCTGGATGACGTTGATGGACGAGGGCTCCACCGTCAGCGACGTGTTGACCTGGACAATCTGGCGGGAGCTGGCAGCCAGGGGACAGTGTCACCAGGATGCACATGGGGACGGTGACATCCATCCCTGCACCGTCCCCAGGCTCTCCTCCTCTTATCGCAGGGGGAAACTGAGGCACAGGGGAGCCCAGGCGATGCCTGAGCACATCCCGCCAGGCCTGGCTGAGCCGGGTGGCCCTGCAGAGCGGGGGGGGCTGGTGGCACAGAGACGTCCCCTCGCGTGTCCCCGTCCCCCAGGACTCACCGCAGCAGCACGGCCGCCCCCTGCGCCCCCACGGCCAAGTCCACCAGCCCGTCCCCATCCAGGTCCAGCTGCCCGTCCACGCTGCGCCCGAAATAGCTGAGGGTCGGACCCAGCGCCGCTGCCTCGATGCGCTGGGGAGGCGAGAGCAGGGCGAGCAGTGGCTTCACTGCTGTCTCGTATAAGGTTGTGCTCAAGCTCATTGAGCACACCCCACATCCACACACACCCCCCCCCCCAGAGGGCAGCGAGACCCCCGGCCCCCCCGGCCCCATCTCACCTGCTTGTAATGGGGCAGGAGGGTGCCCGGGGCGCCGTGGTAGACATAAATGGCACCACGGTGCCCGTCCTCCAGCGGAGCCCCCACCACCACGTCGTTGAAGCCGTCGTGGTTGAGATCGGGCACGGCGGCCAGGGCGTAGCCGAACCGGGAGTCCTGCGGCTTCTTGTCGGCATGTAGGATGCCGGCGGGGGCCAGGAGCCGCTGGCGGGGCACAGGGTGGCCCTCGGTACCCCACGGTGCCGGGTCCAGCCCCGCGTACTCCACGCCTGAGCCCCGGGAGGTGGAGTGGGGAGAGCAGGGGGACCCCCTGGGCTGTGTGTCCCCCCCAGCGCAACCGTGCGTGCCGATCCCCCCGCATCCCCCCAGCCCCTCACCTGCCCCACTCTGTAGAGGTACACGCGCCCGGTCTCCCTGCTCTGGGCACCCAGGTACATGGGAGCTGCCACCAGCAGCACGTCGGTGACCCCGTCACCGTCCACGTCCAGGGCGCACACCTCGCTGCCGAAGTAGGAGCCGATCTGCCGGACACGGCGGGGGCCGCGTGAGGCTGGGGGGGCTGCCGGCAGCCCCTTCCCATGGCTGCCCGTCCCCCCGCCAGCAGCCCCTACCTGCTCCCCCGTCAGCGCCTGGGCCACCGTCACGGTCCCCGTGGTGCCCAGCTGGAAGAGGATCACCTTGCCCTTGTGCTGGAAGCGAGGGGCTCCGGCCACGTACAGGCGCTGCCCGCCGGGCAGCCGCAGCGAGGAGACGGCGTAACCTGGGTGGGAGAGCCGGGGCGTCAGCGGCAGGGAAAAGCCCTCGGCCACCCTGTGTCCCTGCGGCACCCAGCGTCCCCGCGGCACGGAGCATCCCGGGTTTCCTCCCATGCCCAGGACACCGAGCATCACATTTGCTCCCCATCCCTGGGGTGCTGAGCATCCTTGGGGTGCTGAGCATCCTCAGTCCCCCCTGCAGCCCCAGGGCACCGAGCATCCTTTGGGTGCTGGCTATCCCTGGTTTAGCCGGCACCCCTGGGGCACCGAGCATCCCCGGAGCACCCAGCATCCTCAGGGCACCCAACATCCTTGGGACACGGAGCATCCCCAGGGCACCCAGCATCCCCAGAGCACCCAGCATCCCCAGGGCACCCAACATCCCCGGAGCACCCAACATCCCCAGGGCACCCAGCATCCCCAGGGCACCCAGCATCCCCAGGGCACCCAACATCCTTGGGACATGGAGCATCCCCGGAGCACCCGGCATCCCTGGCTGCCGATGATCCCCCATTTGCCCCACATCCCTGGGACACGGAGCAGCCCCGGTTCACCCCACATCTCTGGGACACAGAGCATCCCTGGGACATGGAACATCCCCGGTTTGCCCCACATCCCTGGGACATGGAGCATCCCTGGGACACGGAGCATCCCCGGGACATGGAGCATCCCCGGTTCGCCCCACATCCCTCGGGACATGGAGCATCCCCGGGACATGGAGCATCCCCGGTTCGCCCCACATCCCTCGGGACATCCGCCCCCCGTACCCAAATAAGCCGCATGATTCTTCAGCTCCAGCGGGAACTCCTTCTCGAAGGCTTTCCGGGACGGGACGATGCGGCCGCGCCGGCTCTCCTCCAGCACGGCCCCGTCCCCAGTCGTAGGCTCCCACCGTGCCGAAGAGGATCCCGTCCTGGGGGGAGCGAAGGCCGGGGGGTGACACGACGCTGCGGCGGGACGGGAGCTCGGGGACAAGCGGGTGTCACGCGCCTCGGGGACACGGCGTGCGTGGCCATGTCTCACTGTCCCCGAACCCCCCCGAGATGTCACCTGCCCAGCCTGGGACACTCAGCGCCCGGCGTGACGGGGACGCACAACCCCGGGATGGGCTGAGGATTATTTTCCGCTTCGGCAAAGGCTGCGGGGCCGCGCGGCCGCTGCCCTCCCGCCTCCAGCCCCTCCCTGGGCCGCATCCTGCCGTGCCAGTGCCGGCAGCCTCACCTCCAGGAGGTGGAGGGAGAAGCCGATCTGGGACATCTCCAGCTCGAAGGAGCTCTCGTTGTACCCGTGGGTGCCTGGGGAGCGGGAAGGAGACGGAGTTCCTCCAGATGTGCTTCCAGCTGTTTTTTCTGCAGCCCCCCCCCGCCCCTCGCCGGGGTCCGGGCCCGGATCGGGCCCCACGTCACCTTCCAGGCTGAAGATGCGGTCGCCCAAAGCGTCCACGATGTCGTTGAGGGCGGCCTCGTCGGTGACGTTGAAGAAATACTTCTCGTCCGGGTCGCTGGCGATGTACTTGATCTCGCGGATGAAATCCTCGGGGTCCTGCTGCCGGCGGAGGTAGTGCCCCAGCACCTGGGGAGAGGGGACCCCGCGTCGGCCCCATCCTGACCCCGACGCAGGCGGGATGGGGGTCCCCCACCCCAGCGTGGCACAAAGGGGGAATGGGGAAACTGAGGCACGGTGCCTGCTCCCGACGGGTGGGCAGGGAGGTGGCCGGGGCGCTCACCGCGATGGCGTAGCGGGTGACGTTGCGCTTCTCGCACTCCTCCAGCGCCTCGGGCAGCTCCTCGCCGTCGTGGGACTCCCCGTCCGTCACCACGATCATCAGCCGGGTGGCATCCGGCCGCCCGCCCCGCTCGGGGCTGAAGGCTTCGGTGCTGCCGGGAAGGACGGGAGGCATGAGGCCGATCCTGACCCCAATCCTGATCCCAACCCCGAACCCGATTCTGATCCTAATCCCAATGCCAATCCCAACCCTGACTCCGCTCCTGATCCCAATCCCAACCCCAACCCCGATCCCAACCCTGATCCCGATCCCAAACCCGACCCTGATCCCAGCCCCAATCCTGATCCCAACCCTGATCCCGATCCCAAACCCGACCCTGATCCCAGCCCCAATCCTGACCCTGATCCCTACCCTGATCCCAGTCTTGACCCCAGTCTTGATCCTGATCCCAATCCCAACCCCAAGCCTGACCCCAGTTCTGACCCTGGTCCCAATCCCAGCCCTGATCCTGACCCTGACCCCGATCCTGATCCCAATCCTGACCCCGACCCTGATCCCAATCCCAATCCCAACCCT
Organism: Gavia stellata; assembly: GCF_030936135.1. NCBI lineage: Eukaryota > Metazoa > Chordata > Aves > Gaviiformes > Gaviidae > Gavia > Gavia stellata. The sequence goes on from NC_082626.1 coordinate 945,933, forward strand.
GACCCCTATCCTGATCCCTATCCCAATCCCGAGCCCAATCCTGATCCCAATCCCGACCCTAACTCTTATCCCGATCCCAATCCTGACCCCAATCCTGATCCCAACCCCAGTTCCAACCCCGATTCTGACCCTGATCCCGGTCCCGACCCCAATCCCGACCCCGACCCCAATCCCAATCCCGACCCCGATCCCGATCCGACCCCGATCCCGGTGCCCACCATGCCCGGCGGATGGCGAAGGCCGTGCGCGTCTCCCGCCCCTCCTGCCGGCTGATGTTCTTGGCCGCCTCCACCACCTCCTCCGCCGTCCGGTACCCGCCCCAGCACCCACTCGTGCACCGCCCGCTCCCCGTACTGCAGCACCCCCACCTGCCGCCGAGACGGGGTGCTCAGCCGCGGGGCCAGCCCCGCGCCCCAAAACGTCCCCTCCGCTGCGCGGTGCGGCCCGCGGCCCCCGCCGGCACAGCGCGCCCGCCACCGCCCCACGCCGGCATCGCCCCGGGGGTGGCATCGCCCCGGGGACAATGGCATCAGCCCAGGGGTGGCATCTCCACAGGGACAGCAGCATGGCCCTGGGGGCAATGGCATCAGCCCAGGGGTGGCATCTCCACAGGGACAGCAGCATGGCCCCGGGGACAATGGCATCAGCCCAGGGGTGGCATCGCCCCGGGGACAATGGCATCAGCCCAGGGGTGGCATCGCCACAGGGACAGCAGCATGGCCCTGGGGACAATGGCATCAGCCCAGGGGTGGCATCTCCACAGGGACAGCAGCATGGCCCGGGGGACAATGGCATCAGCCCAGGGGTGGCATCTCCACAGGGACAGCAGCATGGCCCCGGGGACAATGGCATCAGCCCAGGGGTGGCATCTCCACAGGGACAGCAGCATGGCCCTGGGGACAATGGCATCAGCCCAGGGGTGGCATCGGCACAGGGATGACAATATTGCCCTGGGGACAATGGCATTGTCCTGGGGTGGCATCTCCACAGGGACAGCAGCATGGCCCTGGGGACAATGGCATCAGCCCAGGGGTGGCATCGGCACAGGGATGACAATATTGCCCTGGGGACAATGGCATTGTCCCGGGGTGGCATCTCCACAGGGACAGCAGCATGGCCCTGGGGACAGTGGCATTGCCCCAAGGATGATGGCATCACCCTGGGGATGATGGCATTGCCCTGGGGACGATGGTATCAGCCCAGGGGTGGCATTGCCACAGGGACAGAAACATGGCCCTGGGGACAATGGCATTGCCCCAAGGATGATGGCATCACCCCAGCGATGATGGCATTGCCCTGGGGACAGTGGCATCACCACAGGGACAGCAGCACGGCCCTGGGGACAATGGCATCACCCCAAGGATGATGGCATCACCCCAGGAATGTCGGCATCTTCCCAGGGGTGGCATTGCCCTGGGGACGACAGCATTGCCCTGGGGACAATGGCATCGCCCCAAGTGTGGCACCTCCACAGGGATGACACCATTGCCCTGGGGACAATGGCATCACTCCGGGGATGACGACATCGCCCTGAGCACGATGGCATCATCTGGGGGACCTCATCACCCCAGGGACAACGGCTTTGTCCTGGACGTGGCATGACCCTGAGGACACTGTCATGGCCCCGGGGACACCGGCACAGCCCTGGGGACATGGCATGGCCATGGAGACACTGGCACGGCCCTGGGGACACCGGCACGGCCACGGGGACACGGCCTCACCTGGATCTGCCCGGGCCCGATGAAGAACTTGCCGAGGATGTTGCTGAGGAAGTTCTGCACCTCGTACCAGGGGTAGATGCTGTTGGAGCCGTCCAGGACGATGACGATGTCCATGTAGGTGGAGCAGCCTGCCAAGGGGCACACCGCTGGCACCGACACGGCACGGCGCGGCCCGGCACAGCGTGTCCTGACACGGCGCATCCTGACACGGCATGTCCCGACACGGTGTGTCCCGGCACGGCGCGTCCCGACACAGCGTGGCCCGACATGGTGTGTCATGACACGGCGTGTTCCAACACGGTGCATCCCGACACGGCGTGTCCCGACACAGTGCATCCTGACATGGTGCGTCCCGACACGGCACACCACAACAGAGCATGTCCCGACACGGCGTGTCCCGTCACGGTGTGTCATGACACGGCGCGTCACGACACGGTACATCCCGACACGGCATGTCCCGACATGGTGTGTCCCGACACGGCGCGTCCCAACATGGCACACCACAACAGAGCGTGTCCCAACATGGTGCGTCCTGACACGGCGCATCCCGACACGGCACACCACAACACAGCATGTCCCGACACGGCACGTCCCGTCCCGTCATGGTGTGTCCCGACACAGCGCGTCCCGACACGGGCTCCGCACGCCGCAGCCGCCCCCACTCACGCTGTGCCGTGGGCGCGATGGTCCCCACCGGCCGGAGGTCACTGTCCAGGCGGGCGCAGATGCCGGTGCTGAAGACGGAGGTGCCGCACGCCTGGGACCAAAGCGGGGCGCAGGCCTGGGCGGGGGGACAGCGGGGGTGACACCAAGCATGGGCTGGGACCCGGTCCCCGCGCCCGGCTGTGCCTCAGTTTCCCTCCGGGGAGGCTCCTCTCACCACGAAGCCGCCGTCCTTGGAGTCCAGGAGGGTCATGCCCAAGTGTGCGTTGCGGCCGGGGAGGGGGGCGAGCCAGGGCGCTGCGGCTCCTCGGGGCCCGGGAAAGAGAGATGCCGGGGGTCAGCGCCGGGGTGACCCCCCGAACCCCACCGCGGCCGCGCCGGGACGGATGCCGGCCTGGAAAGGGCGAAGCCGGGGAGGGATGCGGCCACCCGTCCCCATGGGTCATGGCGGTACCGAGGTTGGCTTTGGCGCAGGTGGCGTTGGGGGGTCCCACGCGACACTTGTAGACGTCACCTTGGCGGTCACCGTCCCAAGGGGCCCCCACCAGCAGCCTGCGGGGACGTGGCAGCGTGAGGGGTCACCGGCACCACCCCGCTCCGGCTTCGGCATTTCGGGGCGCAGCGCCAAACCCTGCCCGCCCCCGCCACCGGCACCGTGCCACGGCGCTTCCGCCACCGGCCCCGGGCTGCCGGCGGTTTCCGTCCGTCCGTCTGGCTGGCTGGCTGTCCTCCCTTGCGTCGGCACCCCAGCCGCCGGCACGGGGCCCCCCGCTTCCACCGGTGGGACCCTTATTTTCACGTCCCCCCTCCTCAAGCCGTGCCGGGGCAAAGCGCAAATCCCCGGCGAGGCTTAAAACCCCACTTCTGCCCCCAGAAAACACCGAGGGGGCTTTGCTGTCCCGCTCCCGGCCTCAGTTTCCCCTCCCTGCCTCAGTTTCCCCTCCCTGCCTCAGTTCCCCCTTTCTGCCTCAGTTTCCCCTTTCCTGCCTCAGTTTCCCCTTTCCTGCCTCAGTTCCCCCTTTCTGCCTCAGTTTCCCCCTTTCCTGCCTCAGTTCCCCCTTTCCTGCCTCAGTTTCCCTTTCCTGCCTCAGTTTCCCCCTTTCCTGCCTCAGTTCCCCCTTTCCTGCCTCAGTTTCCCTTTCCTGCCTCAGTTTCCCCTTTCCTGCCTCAGTTTCCCCCTTTCTGCCTCAGTTTCCCTTTCCTGCCTCAGTTTCCCTTTCCTGCCTCAGTTTCCCCCTTTCCTGCCTCAGTTTCCCTTTCCTGCCTCAGTTTCCCCTTTCCTGCCTCAGTTTCCCCCTTTCTGCCTCAGTTCCCCCTTTCTGCCTCAGTTTCCCCTTTCTGCCTCAGTTTCCCCTTTCCCGCCTCAGTTTCCCCTCTCTGCCTCAGTTTCCCCTTTCCCGCCTCAGTTTCCCCTTTCCCGCCTCAGTTTCCCTTTCCCGCCTCAGTTTCCCCTTTCCTGCCTCAGTTTCCCCTTTCTGCCTCAGTTTCCCCCTTTCCTGCCTCAGTTTCCCCCTTTCCTGCCTCAGTTTCCCTTTCCTGCCTCAGTTTCCCCTTTCCTGCCTCAGTTTCCCTTTCCTGCCTCAGTTTCCCCTTTCCTGCCTCAGTTTCCCCTTTCCTGCCTCAGTTTCCCCCTTTCTGCCTCAGTTTCCCCCTTTCCCGCCTCAGTTTCCCCTTTCCTGCCTCAGTTTCCCCTTTCCCGCCTCAGTTTCCCCCTTTCCTGCCTCAGTTTCCCCCTTTCCTGCCTCAGTTTCCCTTTCCTGCCTCAGTTTCCCTTTCCTGCCTCAGTTTCCCCCTTTCCTGCCTCAGTTTCCCCTTTCCCGCCTCAGTTTCCCCTCTCTGCCTCAGTTTCCCCTCCCCAGGGCATCGCAAGCCCTGCAGCCCCCCCCCCCAGCCCTGCCCCACATCCCCACCCCACAGGACGCGGGGGACCCCAGGGGTGCCCCCCCCGACCCCGCGGGTGCCACTCACCACCTCTCCCCGCCGCCCGCCCGCTGCAGCACCTTGTAGCCGAACTGGGCCTGTGCCGGCCCGTGGAAGAGCCGCGGGCGCCCGACGTCCACGTTGAACCCCACGCACAGCCCTGGGGGGACAGCGAGCCCGGGGGGGCACCCATGGGCCCCGGCGCCCCGCAGCACCCCACCACCCTACGCCCAATCCGCCGCGGCACCGCGGGGCCCACGCGGAGGCCCCCCCCGAGAACCGGATTCTTTTTTTTGGGGTGCTGCTGGGAGCACCCATCTCCCACCCAGCCGTGCCGCGGTGCCCCCCGGGGCAGGACGAAGGGGATGGCACCCATGGGTGCTTGGGGAGCCCGCCGGGAGCCCGGCTGGGGGGTGGCGGGTGGCGGGGGGGGGTGGCCGCGGCGGTGGTCCCCGTCCTGGGGGGCGTGGGGGAGAGGTCCCCAATGCTGGGTGCTGAGCACCCCGTGTGTGGCTCCAAGCACCCCAAATGCAGCGCCCAGCACCCCACATAGAGCACCCAGCACCCCACATAGAGCACCCCAAATGCAGCACCCAGCACCCCACATACAGCACCCAGTACCCCAAATGCAGCACCCCACATAGAGCACCCAGCACCCCAAATGCAGCACCCAGCACCCTACATACAGCACCCAGCACCCCAAATGCAGCACCCCACAGACAGCACCCAGCACCCCAAATGCAGCACCCAGCACCCCACATAGAGCACCCAGCACCCCAAATGCAGCACCCAGCACCCTACATACAGCACCCAGCACCCCAAATGCAGCACCCCACAGACAGCACCCAGCACCCCAAATGCAGCACCCAGCACCCCACATAGAGCACCCAGCACCCCAAATGCAGCACCCAGCACCCTACGTAGAGCACCCAGCACCCCAAATGCAGCACCCAGCACCCCACATAGAGCACCCAGCACCCCAAATGCAGCACCCCAAATGCAGCACCCAGCACCCCACATAGAGCACCCAGCACCCTACATAGAGCACCCAGCACCCCAAATGCAGCGCCCAGCACCCTACATAGAGCACCCAGTACCCCAAATGCAGCACCCCAAATGCAGCACCCAGCACCCCACATAGAGCACCCAGCACCCTACATAGAGCACCCAGCACCCCAAATGCAGCACCCCAAATGCAGCACCCAGCACCCCACATAGAGCACCCAGCACCCCAAATGCAGCACCCAGCACCCTACATAGAGCACCCAGTACCCCAAATGCAGCACCCCACATAGAGCACCCAGCACCCCAAATGCAGCACCCAGCACCCCACATAGAGCACCCAGCACCCCACATAGAGCACCCAGCACCCCAAATGCAGCACCCAGCACCCTACATACAGCACCCAGCACCCCAAATGCAGCACCCCACAGACAGCACCCAGCACCCCAAATGCAGCGCCCAGCACCCCACATAGAGCACCCAGCACCCCACATAGAGCACCCAGCACCCCAAATGCAGCACCCAGCACCCTACATAGAGCACCCAGCACCCTACATAGAGCACCCAGCACCCCAAATGCAGCACCCAGCACCCTACATACAGCACCCAGTACCCCAAATGCAGCACCCCACAGACAGCACCCAGCACCCCAAATGCAGCGCCCAGCACCCCACATAGAGCACCCAGCACCCCAAATGCAGCACCCCAAATGCAGCACCCAGCACCCCACATAGAGCACCCAGCACCCTACATAGAGCACCCAGTACCCCAAATGCAGCACCCCAAATGCAGCACCCAGCACCCCACATAGAGCACCCAGCACCCTACATAGAGCACCCAGCACCCCAAATGCAGCACCCCAAATGCAGCACCCAGCACCCTACATAGAGCACCCAGCACCCCAAATGCAGCACCCCACAGACAGCACCCAGCACCCCAAATGCAGCACCCAGCACCCTACATACAGCACCCAGCACCCCAAATGCAGCACCCCACAGACAGCACCCAGCACCCCAAATGCAGCACCCAGCACCCCACATAGAGCACCCAGCACCCCAAATGCAGCACCCAGCACCCTACATACAGCACCCAGCACCCCAAATGCAGCACCCCACGTCATAACGGACCCAGCACCCCAAATGTAGCACCCAGCACCCTACATAGAGCACCCAGCACCCCAAATGCAGCACCCAGCACCCTACATACAGCACCCAGTACCCCAAATGCAGCACCCAGCACCCTACATACAGCACCCAGCACCCCAAATGCAGCACCCCACGTCATAACGGACCCAGCACCCCAAATGTAGCACCCAGCACCCTACATAGAGCACCCAGCACCCCAAATGCAGCACCCAGCACCCTGCATAGAGCACCCAGCACCCCAAATGCAGCACCCAGCACCCCAAATGCAGCACCCCACATCATAACGCACCCAGCACCCCAAATGCAGCACCCAGCACCCCAAATGCAGCACCCCACATCATAACGCACCTAGCACCCTAAATGTAGCACCCTACATAGAACACCCAGCACCCCAAATGCAGCACTCCAAATGCAGCACCCCACATCATAGGGCACCCAGCACCCCAAATGCAGCACTAAGCACCCCAAATGCAGCACCCAGCACCCCACAGACAGCACCCAGCACCCCAAATGCAGCACCCAGCACCCTACACAGAGCACCCAGCGCCCTACAATGCGGCACTGAGCACCCAACCTACACAGCACCCAGCACCCCCCCAGCACTGAGCACCCCAAAGGCAGCACCCAGCACCCCACCTACAGCACCCAGCGCCCCAGGAGGCCCCGGCGTGGCCCAGAGAACTCGGGGGTTCCATTCTGGGGGGGCCCAGGGGGGCTGCGTTTGCCTCCAACCGCCGGAAGACCCACCAAGCGCCGCACCCCCGGTCCCGTCCCCTCCCCGAGCGGCTGCGGTGGGGAAACTGAGGCACGGGGCGGCCCAGGGCCAGCGCCGAGGCCAGCGCTGGCTGCGTGCCTCAGTTTCCCCGCCGGCGGGGCGCGGCGAGGGAGCGCGGCGGTGCCCCGCTGGGAGGGAGGTGGGGTGGGGGTCCCACCGCCAACCTCCCCCTTGGGGTGGATGAAAAAAACCCCTTTTTTGGCTTTTTTCCCCCCAAAACGTCGAGATTTTCCATTAAAGTATTTTTTTAGCTCCTCGTAGCGGGGTTTGGCTTCCTTCCACGCCGCCCCGGCCCCCGGGGAGGTTTTGGGGTCCCCCCTCCACCAGCAAAAAGCCAAACACACCCCGGGAGGGGGGACGGCGACCAAAACCGGGCGCTTTTCCCCCAAAACCGCCCCCCGGCCGACTCGCATCGCCGCGCTCCGGGTCAACGGGCACCCGGCTCGCCACCGGCCCCCCAACCCCGCCGCGGCCCCCGAGTCGCCCCCCAAAACCCCGAGCCCTCTTTTCCCAAACCCGGCCGGATTTCGGGGTGACGGTACCTGGGAGCAGCAGCAGCAGCGCCGGGAGCCGCCGCCGGCACCCACCACCCTCCATCGCCCCACCGCCGGCATCGGCCGCCAGCGGCTCAAAGGTTACTCTGTCTCCGGACGGGATATTTTTTTTTTCCTCCTTTTTTTTTTAATATTTTTTTTCCCTCCTCCTTCATCTTCAATTGGCTGCTAAAAATAAACAGCCGAGTGGCTTTTTTTTTTGGGGACGGAGTTCGGAAAAAAAGGCAAAGCGGAGAAAAACATGGAAAAAAAGAGGAGAGGGAAGGAGAAGGCAGTGGGACGCAGGATCTGGGGGGCACCGGGGTGCCGCCGAAGGGGATTTTCCCCTTTTCCCGGTAAAGTCGCCCCCGCACGGGGCGGGATGTGGGTCCCGTGGGGTCCCCCCGCCCCGGAGCAGGACTGAGCCCCATGGACGTGGCCGGGACACCCGGCTCCTCTCCCCGGGGACCTCGACTGGGGGGCGTAGGGACGGGGGCTTTGGGGTCACCGCTCGTCCCCGTCACCGTCCTCGGCTCTCGGTGGGTTCGGGGTGGATTTGGGGTCGCCACGTCCTCCGGGTGACACTGCCACCTCCTGGACACCGTCCCCACCTCCCGTCCCCTGGAGGAGGCCGAGAAGATGGGGTGACCTTGGCGAGGACCCCCCATCCCACCCCAACACCTCCTCCTTGAGCCGCCCCCGGCAGGGGAAACTGAGGCAGGTGGGACGCCCGGCGGCACCCCAAGACCTCCTTCCAGGCACCGAAGGACATGGGGCCGCAGAGGCCACCGCTACGTGGTGGCATCCACGGCCGTCTCCTCCTCGGTGGCCGGCCCGAGCTCCCCGGGGCGACCCAAGAGGCTGCGGAGCTGAAGCCAGAAGAAGGGCCGTCTGCCGGGCTCGCCGGGCCACTCCAGGTAGGTCTTGGTGCCCAACATCTTCCGGAGCCGGGCGAACCGCCGGGGCAAACCCCGAGCCTCGATGGGTTCCTTCACCACCAAGATGACGTCCTCGCTGCCCAGCCCCACGGCGCGCTGGTGGGCGAAGTAGAGCTCGTAGTTGCACCACTCGCTGTCGACGAAGCTGCGGGAGAGGATGAAGATGACTTTGGAGCTCCTCTCGATGTTCTCCACGATGTTATCGATGATCCAACGGCCCGGCGTGAAGTCCCGCTCGTGGATGCAGAGCCGGTACGGCGGCGTGGCGCTCTCCAGCCGGTGCAGAAGCTCCCGGCGAACCCAGCCGGCGTCGGCGCAGCTGTAGGAGATGAAGGCGTGGTAGGAGCATCGCCGCGCGGCGCCCGGCCGCCGCCTGCCGTACTTGGCCCGCACCAACCGGTACGTGGCTCGCAGGTACCAACCGGCGTCCAGCTTCCAGCAGAGCACGGCGCACGCCGCCACTGCCACCGCCGTGCTGGCCACCGCCACGGCCACCAGCGCCGGCACGTTGCATTCCAAGGGACGCGGGGCGTAAGCGGCCACAGCCGTATCCAGCAGCGGCTCGGGGTGGTAGCAGGTCCAGTTGTGGGGCCAGTCGGCCAAGGTGGGGCGTCCCCGTCGCCGCGTCTCCTCCAAGAAGAGGTAGAGGTCACAGGTGCAGTGGTAGGGGTTGTTGCCGGCCGCCAAGCTAACGAGCCGCGGCATGTTGACGAAGGAGCCACGGTTGATGACGCCGAAGGAGTTGCCGTCGATGGCCAGCACCTCCAACCGGGGGCATCTCCACTCGGAGGGGATGAACTTGATCTTGTTGCCGCTCAACCGCAGCTCCCACAGCCGGGGGCTTCGGGTGAAGTAGTCCATATCCAGGCGGTCAAGCTGGGAGTAGGAGAGGTCCAGGTACTCGAGGGTGGTGGGCAGGCACCCGAAGGTGCCCGCCGTCACCCGGTTGTGGTGCAGGGCCAGCCAACGCAAGGTGGGACTCCACTGACACGTCTCCTGCAGGCTGCCCAAGCCATTGTGGCTGGCGTCGAGGCGGGTGAGCCGGGGCCAGGTCCGCGTCAAGGTGGCCACCACAGCCAGGCTCAGGAGTTGGTTGGAGGCCAAGACGAAGCTCTCCAGCTTGGGCATGACGCCCCGGTAGTGGCAACGTTGGTTGTAGATATAACCGTCTTCCAGACGGTTGCCGGAGATGTCCAAGGCCTCCACGTTGCGCATCTCGCCCCAAGCGTCACAGGGGACGTAGTTGAAGTTGACGTTGATGATGGAGAGGGCGGCCACGCCGCTCAACCAGGTGAAGGTCCAGTCGAAGCGCAGGATGTCGGGGTTGCTGATGTCCTGCAGCAAGAGGCGGTCGAGCCGCGGGGCGGCCGCGCCCACGCCAGAGCTGTTCCACCACGGCGAGCGGGCGAAGTCGATGGCCACCAGCGCCAAGTCGCGGACGCGGGAGCGTTGGACGTTGAGCAGGGCCAAGCGGAGGAGGTTCTCGTTGAACTTGCCCCGGTAGAAGACCAACTTGGTGATCCGCAACTCGGCCAAGCCGGCGAAGGGGTCGGCGTCGCCGGTGTAGTAGGTGAACTCGAAGAGGTTACGGAAACGCAGGTAGTCGAGGGGTTTCCCCCGCAGGTCCCGCAGCATCACCGGCAGAGCCGCCGCGCTCTCGTCCAAGGCCATGTCGCACCACAGCTCCGTGGTGTTCAGCCACGAGAAAGCGCCGGCTTCGTACCGCCGCAGGCTGGAGGCCGACTTGATGGCGAACTTCTGCAGCGCCGTGTCCTTCAAGACGGTGAAGTCTCCCCGGGAGATGTCCTGGAGCAGCGGCCCCCCCAGCGACAGCTCCTGCAGCCGCCGCAGCTTGCCGAAGACACCGTCCAACGCCGCGCTGCGGTAGAGGTTGTTGGACATGTCCAACCAACGGAGGTTGACCAACGGTTGCAACGCCGGCGCCGGGACGTGGTCGAGGGAGTTGTTGAAGAGCCGGAGATGCTCCAAGAGGAGGTTGGAGAGGAAAGCGTCCGGCGCGATGCGGGAGATGTTGTTGTAGCCCAAATCCAAGCGCCGTAGCTGGGTCATGCCGGCGAAGTCGCCCGCCGTGATCTCCCGTAGCTTGTTGTAGGAGAGGTCGAGGCTGCGCAGGCCGCCGGGGAGACCGCGGGGCACCCGCAGCAGGCCCTGGCCCTTGCACAGCCCCGTCCCGTTGTCGGCGTCAATGCGGCACGGCAGCCACGCCGCATCCCCCGCCAGCGCCAGCAGCACCAGGCACCAAACCCCCGGGGTGCCGGCGGCCGGCGGGGGCCGCATGGCCTGCGGTGGGGCAGCGGGGCGGCCGGGGAGGTGCCGCCGGTGGCGGGAGCCAGGACGGGGCTGGAAGGGGCATCCGGGCATCCACGGGGAACCGTCCTGCGGCGGGAGAGGGGGGTCAGCGGTGCCGCGTGGGGAGGACCCCGATCCCCCGGGAAGCACTGGGATCAACCCCCGGGGAGGCACTGGATCCAGTGGGATGGGTCAATCCTTCCTTGGGGGCTCAGGGACTGGATCCCGGGGGAGCGGGGACTGGATTGGGGGGGATCAGATCCCTGGGGGATCGGATCCCTGGGAGGGTCAGATCCTTGGCATCAGGGACTGGATAATAGGGGGATCGGATCCTGCGGATCAGGGACTGGATAATAGGAGGATCGGATCCCTGGAGGGATCAGATCCTGGGGATCAAGGACCGGATCCTGGGGGAATCGGATCCCTGGGGGGGTCAGATCCTGAGCATGAGAGACCGGATCCTGGTGGGAGCAGGGACTGGATCATGGGGGGATCAGATCCCTGGAGGGATCAGATCCAGGGGATCAGGGACCGGATCCTGGTGGGAGGAGGGACTGGATCATGGGGGGATCGGATCCCTGGGGGATTGGATCCCAGGGCGGGGATCAGATCCTGGGGCTCAGGGACTGGATCGGGGGCGGCACTGGATCCCAGGGCTGAGGGACTGGATCCCCGGGGGATCAGGAACCGTACCTGGGGGGATCGAATCCCAGGGGGATCCGGGACCGGCTCCCACGGGGGTTGGATCCGGGGGGGGTCAGGGAGCAGACCCAGGGTGCCGGGGGGGACACCAACCCCCCCGGGGCTTTGCAGAGCAGATCCCGGGGCGGCGCTCAGCGACCAGATCCCGTGGGATTTGGGACACCGGATCCCGCAGGCTGAGGGCCCAACCCAGCGCAAACACCGCACCCAACCCCTCCTCCTCCTCGCAGCGGGGCCGGGGGGTCCCCTGGGCTGACCCCCCCTTCGCTGCTCCCCCGACGTTCGAGGGGGGTCATTTGCCAATTAAAAAAAAAATAAATGGAAAAAAATCAGCTTTTTCGCACAGAAGCAAACTTGTGCTGCTCGGCCGCGGGCGAGAGTTTGGGTGTTTTTATTGGGGGGGGAAACACCAGGAAACTGGAGAAAAACAGACGGGCGTCTGTCCTGCCGCAAGGCCGGCGGCACACGCGGCACAGCCGGAGCGGGTAGGGCCCCCCCGGGTCACAGCCCTGCCCAGGGCCAGACCCCGGCCCGGGGGGGACGGGGGGACACGGGGGGGACCCCCTGCTTCGCCCTAAAAACGTCGCCCCGCGCCCCTCCCCGTGCTCGCGTGGGAAGGAGGAAAACCACCTGGAAACGGCCCAAAACGGCGGCGGTGGGGTGGGGGAGCGGGTGGGTGGCGAGGTCCCCCGTGACCCCGTGGGAGACGCCGGCGCCCCGTGGCACCGCTGCACCCGCATGGGGAAACTGAGGCACAGGTGACCCTCGTCCCACCCCGCCAAAACCCTCCCAACGCCAATCCCTTCCTCATTCCCGACGCCAGCCCCGCCCGAACGCCGCGGGAGCAAGCGGTCAGCCCAAAAAAACCAAAATACCCCCAAATTCCGCCTCCCGGCCGGACCCGGCTCACCCCGCGTGGCACCTGGGATGCGGCGAGTTCGGCAGGTCTCAGCCGGGGCGGGAACGGCAGCGGCCGCGTGCAGGAACCGCCGGGGCAGCGGGGCCGGGAGGCAGCCGAGCCGGCCGGGGCGGCAGGCGGTGCGGGAGGAGGACGGTTCCCGGCCCCGGCTGGGGGACCCCCCCGGCCCCCCCGGCCGCACTTTGTCCCCGGGCAGGTTTGCAGCGCCGGGCTGTGCCCAGGGCCCGGCTCGCAGCGGGGCTCGGCGCCCCAAAGCCCCCCCGCACCCCAAAACCATGTCACCTCGTGCACCCGGCTCCAGTGTCCCCAGCCCAGTGTCCCCAGTCCATCCCAGTGCCCCCAGTCTGGTGCCCCCAGTGCAGCACAGGACCCCCAATTTCGCTCAGTGCCTCCAGTTGAGCCCAGCCCCCCAGTCCAGCCCAGCCCCCCAGTCCAGCCCAGTACACCCAGTACAGCCCAGTACACCCAGTACAGCCCAGTACCACCAGCCCAGCACCCCCAGTCCAGCCCAGTACCCCGAGTCCAGCCCAGTACCCCCAGTCCAGCCCAGCTCGGCACTCCCAGTCCATCCCAGTGACCCCAGAGAAGCACCCCCAGTTCAGCACAGGACCCCCAATTTAGCCCAGCACCCCAGTCCAACCCAGCAGCCCCAGTCCAGCCCAGTACCACCAGACCAGACCAGTACACCCAGTACAGCCCAGTACACCCAGTCCAGCCCAGTACCCCCAGCCCATCCCAGTGCCCCCAGTCCCCCCGCCCCAGCCGAGCACCCCCAAACCAGCCCTCCCAGCACCCCCAGTCCTTCCCCACAGCCGCCCAGTACAAGTCCCCCCCATGGCCTGGCTCCGCACGCCCGGGGGTCCCAGGGGTGGGGGGGGTGTCCCAGGGGTGGGGGGTCCCCTTTGGGTGGGGGGTCCCAGGGGTGGGTCCCTTTGGGTGGGGAGTCCCGGGGGGGGTCCCAGGGGTGGGGGGGTCCCCTGGGGGGGGTCCCTTTGGGTGGGGGGGGGTCCAAGTGGTGGTGGGGGTCCCAGGGGTGGGTGGGGGTCCCCTGGGGGGGGTCCCCTTCGGGTGGGGGGGGGTCCCCTGGGGGGGGTCCCCTTTGTTGGGGGGTCCCCTTTGGGTGGGGGGGGTCCCCTCCACCGGCTGCAGCCCCCTGCGAGGGCCACCCAAGCGCCCACAGAGAACAGCCCCCTCCTTAATTACCAACTAACGAAGACCCTCCTCCCACTAACGGCGCCGTTCCCCTCATTTGAGGGTTTGGGGAAGCACCGATGGGGAATGGGGAGAAAACCGCTCTGAAGGGGGTTTGGGGGCTCCCTGGGCCGATGCGGAGGTCCCACCGCGGCCGCAGCCGCCCATCCGCCGCGGGAGCGTCCCCGGCATCTCCCGTCCGGCGGGACGGTCCCGGTCCCGGTTAATTAACGGCGATTCCAACTTGGGCGAGGGTCGCTGGCTCTGGAGTCGGAGTTTCTCGCTGGGAAAGGCCGGTGGCGGCGGCAGGAGGGTGTCTGTGACGGGCTCGGAAATAAATCTGAATTAGTTGTCATTAGTTGAGTAATAACGCTAATTAGTTGGAATTAGCAGCTCCAACCCTTCCCTGCTCCCCCCAAGGTACCTTCTGTGTTCTCCTCACAGGACGCAGCCCAATAAATTCTTGGATAAAGGGGGTTATGATTATTAAAGATGACCCTGCTAAGTCATCGGGGCGTTTTGGTACAAAGCGGCAGATTTAAGGAGCGCCGGAGCCGGGGGGGCCCCGGCCCCCCACCACGCAGCACTCCCGCACTGTTATCGCCATGAAGATACTCCCAAAGGAAAAGCGCTCCGGCAAAAACAACGTCCGAAGCTGTTTGTGGGCCTGGAGAGAGGCCGGGATGGGGCACCATCCCTCGGTCAAGGACCGGCAGCGGCCGGAGGCCGGGAGGGAAACCCCGACGCAAGAGCGGGTCCCCCGGCCCAGGTTTCGGGGCGCAGCGGGGTTCGGGCCAGCGGAAAGGAAGCGGCTCCGAGAGCCGGGGGAGCTGACGGGGGTCCCGCTCCTGCGGAAAATTCCTAAACCCTCACGGGACGGAGATTTCACGGGACGGAGATTTCACGGGACGGAGTTAAATAAACGGAATAGGAAGTATTGATGTAAACAGATATGACATACGTTATCTGTATCTCTGCACGTTTTTATCAGTGGTAACTTTGTCGTAATTTCCTCGCAATTCCTACCACAGGAACTCCCCAGCCCCGGACCCCCCTGTCCTGGCGCCGGGCGGAACCGCGAGGACCCCCCGGGCCCCCGCCGGGCGGTCACCCCCGTCACCGCGACCCCGCTCCCGAGCCCACCCGTCACCCCACCCTTAGGGACCGGCTAACGAAGGCCCCCGCCCAATTAGCGACGATTTTCCCCTATCTAAGGGGATCGGTGGTTCGTTAGAAGCGGGTGAAGCCGGAGCTCGGGGGGCACTGCGCCTCAGTGCTTCCAGGAAGCCCAGGTGAGACCCCCCGGCACGATGAGTTTGCCGGGTCTCAGCCGGGGCTAACGCCGGGCTCTGCCTGTCCCCAGGCCGGCGAGCAGCCGCTGCGCTGTGCGGACGGCGTCGTCCTGGTCTCGCAGCATCCGTGGCCGCTCCAGCTCCCGCTGGGCTCGGCAGCCGCGGCACCGGCGTCCGGTGTCTTGGTGGGCCGCCGAAACCTACCACGGGGCTCTGCTGTGTTTCCACCAGCTGCTGGCGGTGGCGGCAGGGAGAGCCGCCGGCATCCGCGGCACCGCCCGGAGTGTCTCAGCCATCGCCGGATGGGATGAGCGTTCCCCGCGGCTGTCATGGTGGACGCGGATTTGGGGGGGACGGCTGGCAAACCGGAGTCGTCGAGCCCGGCCTGACCCGGGGCATGTCCCTGGTCTTGCCGCCGGGGAATGGGAGCGGCGCTGGGCGCCCACGGTGCCGGCAGAGCTCTCCAAGCATGGGAATGTCCATCCATCCTTCCCTCCCCAGAGCCGAGGGGACACACGGAGGCTTCCCATGGCAGGGACGCGCTGCGACCTTTGCCGAATCACTCGATAAACCGTCCGTGGCTAAAACACCTTGAGAGGCACCGTTTGTCCTACCTGGGTGCCGGGAGTACCTCGCCGCGGTGCCGGAAACTTCCCGGCCAAAGGGAACCGGTCCCAGTCCCTTCCGCCAGGCTGGGAGCCCAGACACAACCCGCCCTGCCGGGGCTGAGCACCGGCAAACTCATTCTCCTGCAGCAGCTGAGCAAAAAAATGCCCGGAGAAGGAGCGGAAGAGCTCCAGGAAAAGACAAAATGAGCCCGTTTGCCTTCCCGGCTTCTCCCACACATCCTTTGCCAGCTCAAAAGCGCGGTGCGGGGATTTGCCGCAGGCACTGGAGCAAGAGTCGGGGTCCTGCTGGACCAGACGCCCCCGATCTGCCCCAAAAAGGGCTGGGGGACGGAGACGGGCGCAGCGCTAACGAGCCCTCGGCTCGTTGCCAGGCGGTGGGAGGGGAAGGGGGACGGAAAAGGGTTCCCAGCACATCCCCCAGCGACGGCAGCGGCAAAGACCCGAAATATCGGGGTGGGGGGAGTGAGTCCCGGGGTGTCTGCGTCACTCACTGCCTGGGATACGGGGAAACGCACGGTGGGAGCGGGTCCGCGTCCCCATCCCGAGACAGGCCGGACGCACCGGACCGCACCTTGATCCCTCCAGGATCACAAAGACAGAGGAAAATGGTGGTGTCTCAGCAACCGGGCTTTAATAATTAACTCCGCAAACCACGACAGGACCGCGATCCGTGCAGACGTCTATTTACAACGCGGTATTTACAGGCGAGCGAGGCGCGGGAGAGGCGGCGCAGCCCCCCGCCGTACCTTCCCAACCTCCGCCAGATTAAAATATTGCTCTAGCACGTTAAAACCGCTGCCTTAACAGCGCGCGGAGGCTGCCGACGTGCCAGATGGAAACTGCCAGAGAGGTCCTGGAGCCGGGTCTGGACTAACAAGCCTTTGCCGCCGCGCAGACGTACCTGGAAGCGGGTGAAGCCCGAACTGTTTGTGCACGGAGCTGCTGGAGCTCAAAAATAAAACACGGGTGGGTTTTAAAAGCACGTGGTGTCGCTCCCTCCCTCTGCGTCTCCCTCCCAGGGATGAACCAAGGAACACCCCACCTCTGGATACAAATAATCACCAGCTCTGAGCGCATCCTTCGGTCTGCGGTTAAGTAAAACACTCTTGCGAGCCGGGACAAGCCCGCTGCCTGGCATAAGCAGCGTTATGTGGTCACAGAAACCAAGGAAAAGGGGCAAATTTAGCGAGGTGGCAGCGCCAGCTCAGAGGGAAAAGCAGATGGGAACAACTGACGCAGAGAATCACGGCATCGAGCTCTCCCCTCCCTGATTTATCCCAAAAGAAGCCACTAAAAAGGACATCTGAGAAGCAAAGCGCAGCGAAGGCTCAGCGGGATGAGCCCGCGCTGCCCCGGGCAGAGGGAGGGAGGTGGATGCACAGGTCCCGGTTCTTCGCAGCAGCAGGGAAGAGCTCGGGCTGCCCAAACCCCCTTTTCTGTTCTCGGATGCAGAGAAATCCATGCGGGGAGGGCTGGGAGCGACCCCAAGGCTCGGCGCGACTCGCTGCAGTCGCTTCTTCCCCACCAGGATTGCGGGGAAGGCGCGAGCAAGCAAATATTCTCCTACGGAGAAACACCCTGCCCCGATCTCACCTGAAACCCAGGAGCAGCCGGCGGAGCGGGACCGGCCAGGACCCCACGGACTCACCTCTGAACGCCCAGCTGGGGACGGCTGATCTGCGGCCAAAATCCTTTCAACTCACCCTCTCTGCCTGTGCTCAGATTTCTTAAAAGGAAGATAAAGTGTCAAAAGAAGCCTCGGATGTGCCCGGCCAGTGCTAGACTCCCCCCCACCCCACGGTTTAACCCCCCCGCAGTCTGGGAGAAGCAGCCAGCAACCCAGGCAGCTTTCTCCATCCCCAGATATTTCTCTCTTGGCTGGCTCCGTGTTAAAAGACCCCCCTGAAGAGGGAGGGGAAGCGTTAAGCCCCTAAAACAGCCGGAGAAGCCCTACAGCCGATGGGGAGAAGAACCAAATTTAGGTCCGTTGAGTATCGCCCTCCTCGCCGGCGACGCGGGGAGCTGAGGCAGCGGGAGAAGGTCCCGGCGGGCTCCGACACCGCCAACTCTCTCCACCTTCCTCCCATCTTCGCGGCCCTTTTATTAAAGCAGCCAGGCGTGACGTGAACGCGCAGCCACACACAACGCGACCGAGACAGTCAGCTTTAGTCGTGTCCCAGGCCCAGGAGTAAAGCCCCGGGAGTCCCCAAATATCTGCCTATGCTGGCGTTGAGCGCGGAGGCAGGCTCCGAGAACAGCTAAGGCTTCAGTTTGAGCCAGGGATGAAGGATAGTGAGGATGGAGAGGATGGAGGAGGTGAGGCCGCACAGCCCTACGAAGCCCGGGTTGGTTTTGTACAGCCCCAGCTTGTCCAGGGGGATAAAGAGATCGCAGGCATTTTTCACCACGTCCAGCAGCAGAGGAGGGTTGTTCCGAAGAACGTGGATCAGGAGCCGGAGCTGGATCTGCAGCCTCAGCCCCAGCTGCTGGAGCCCGTTGTCAGCCCGGAGCTGGCGCCCGCTCTCGCTGCCTTTCGCTCGCTTCCCGCCCGCCTCGCGCTCCATCAGGATCCGGATCTCGTAGGCGTCCCGGCTCAGGTTGACGGCGAGGGCAAAGAGGTAATACCTAAAAAAGAGGGGAGAGGAGTGGCGGAGGGGGCCAGGAGGGGCGGAGGGGGCCCGGGGAGGGCGGAGGGGGCCCGGGGAGGGCGGGCGAACCACCTCTCGCTGGGGAAGCGCACTCGGGGCTCTCGCGGCTGCCGGGGCCCCTCACCTGAAGGACCTCTGGCTCCACTTCTCCTGGTCCACGCCGGGGACCAGCCCCGTCTTCCCGGCCCAGAGGACGTTGTCGCAGGCGAAGTACATGGCCCGGTTGAGGTGGCTGAGGGTGACGCAGAACCGCAGCACCATGTCCGACAGGTGGATGGCCCGTTTCGCCGCCTCCAACGCCTCGGCCGAGCTGCCCAGGCGCAGCACTGCGGGACGGACGGACAGACGGACGGTCACCGGCGGGGCGGGGGGGGGTCCGCTCCGCTCCGCTCCCCCCCGCCCCGGCCCCGGGGCGGCCGCACTCACGCTTGCGGCCCAGGCTGAGGTGAGCCTCCAGCTGCCGAACGCTGGCCAGGACCCCGGCGCTCGCCCCGTTCCTCCGCAGCGTGTCCCCCGCCAAGGCACAGGCGTACTGCGCGGCCCTGCAAGAGACGGCGCGGCGTGAGGGCCCCCCCCGCACCACCGGGGCCTCCGTGACCGCCCTCCCCCGGGCCCCGGTGAGGGGAGGCCGGGCCGCCCCCGCACCTGAAGAGCCGCTCCTTGGCCTGGCTCTGGGCGCTGAAGCGCACCCAGGTCTCCATGGCGGGGCCGGGCCGGGCCGGGCCCGCGGCGGCGCTCCCCGGTGCGGGGCCTCGGCGGGAGGCGACGCGCAGCCACTTCCGGGAGCGGGACGGAATCCGCCGCGGGTCAAACGGGGCGCGGGAGGGGGGTGGTGCACTACCGCCACCTGGCGGCCGGCGGGAGCGCAGCCCAGCCCCCTTCATGCCCGCGCAGCTTGCCCCTATTGGCTGGATACGCCAGGCCCCGCCCTTTTCCGTCAAAACAGAGGCCGTGAATGGGCAATTGCAACGGTCTCCGCCTCTAAATCTGTATCGAAGCCTTTGACTGGTTCATTTTTCCATTCCTCGCCCCCCCCTTCTCCCGACCAATAAGAACGTGGTTACAATTCCCCACCTCCATTTCTGCTGCTTTACATTTTGATTCGTTCTTTCCTCCGTCATTATAATCATCCCTGCAGCGCGATTGGACAGCTCTCCCCTAAGCCCCGCCTTCTCGCCGCGTCCCTCACTTGTGGTTGGGTGAAGTAAGGCGAGCGCGCCCCTCCCTCCCCACGCCCTGGAATCCAGTTCTGATTGGCCGCTCCGCTCCTCGACCCGCCCACCCTCCCGGTCCTCTGCCCTGCGATTGGCCTGCTGCCGCTTTCACCGCCTCCCTCCCTCCGCCCCGCAGTCTTCCTCCGTGCTGCCATTGGCCAGCCCCCGCTGCCGTCCCGCCCCCTCCCTGAGGCGATCTCCACGCCCATTGGGCCCTCGGGCGGTGAGTGACAGCGGCTCGGCGGCGGGGCTCTCCCTCGGAGCGGGCTGGCGGCGGCGGCGACGATGGAGTCGGTGCGGGCGCAGCGGCTGCAGCCCGGCGTGGGGACGCTGCGCTCCCTGCGGCCCGGCGTCACCGGGGCCCCCGCCGCCGCCGCCTCGGCCCCCCCGCCGCCTCCCGCCCCTCCGCCCGCCGCGGTGGCGGCGCCGCTGCCCGCCGCTCCGCCCCCGGCCGGGCTGGGGCTGGGGCTGGGGCTGGGCCTGGGGCTGCCGCCGCCGCCGCCCCCCCTGGGGCTGCAGGGACCCGCCGCGCCGCCGCCGCCCGGCGCCGGGCCGCCCGCCGTGCTGCGGGAGGCGGTGGAGGCGGTGGTGAGGAGCTTCGCCAAGCACACGCAGGGCTACGGCCGCGGTGAGCCGGGGGCGGGCGGGGGGGGCAGCGGCGGAGAGGGCCTCGGGGCGGGCGGGGGCCTCCGGGGGACCGGTGGCGGGGGGGGGCTGAGGGCGGGGGACCCTGGGGGAGACCCTTCTCGCTTCTCGCCCCGGTTCCCCCCGCGTCAGCCCCGCCCCGGGGCTGCCCTCCCGCCGCCCTCCCGCCGCCCTCCCGCCGCCCTCGCCCGGGGCTGGCTCCGCTGCAGCCTGAGCCGGTTTCTCCCCCATCTCGCTGCCCAGCGCCCTCTCCGCGGGCGGGGGATCCTCTCCCCTCTCCCCTCTCCCTCGCGGGCTCTGCCCCCCGGGCTGGGGCTCCTCTTTGCCCCTTTTCCTTCCCCCCGCCGTGTCCCACCCCATCGCTGTAGGGTCTGGGATCTTCTCGGGGTGTTTCCCTGTCAGCTCCCCCTTTTCCTTCCAGCCTTGTGTCTGGGACTCTCCTGTCCCAGCCCTCCTTCCCCGTTAATTCTCCCTTGTCTGGGATTCCTGTTGTAACCCGTTTTCCTTGGTCCGTGCAGTCCTTCCCCCTTCTATCCTCTCCAGCGTAAGCTTTAAGGCGTGGACCTCTCCAAGACCCTCTTCCTTCCCTGGAATTTGCTCAGCGGCCTTGTTGGGCAAGGGCCCTGCGTCCCTCTGCTTCCCACCACCGAGCTTTGAGCATCCTTTTCCCCGCAGATCCATGACTTAGAGAAAAGAAGAGAGTCGGGAGCCTCTCCCGTGATCGTCTGCTGATGTTCCCTATCCCAGCGGCGTTCAGCTGGTGGTTTGCCCGTGTGACGGGTTGTAAGGGTGACCGAGGAGGCTTCCTTGACTGTTATCATTAGGTTAAACATAAATAAGCATTTTGTGCCATTTGTGGAGACTTTTCCCCTGTCTGCTGCTGTCTCAACCCTCGTGCTCGGGATCTCCCGGCCCTGCAGAGTGAGCTCGTATGGTTTGGGCGACGTTAAAGGTGAGCGTGGGGAGGAAAAGAGAATCCCTGCTCCAGCCTGACCTATCTGGGGCTGCTCGTGCCAAAAACGAGAAAGTGAGTAAAATAAAACCACGGAGTCCGTGGTTTCTCTGGGTCTGCCTCTTCCCTAAGGAGCCTCGTGGTTTCAGGGGTCAAGCTTGAGAAACATTCACAGGTCTTTTCTTAGAAAGCTGTGTGGCCTCTTAAACGCAAACTTCTGGTTTTGTGGGATCAGCTGTTTCCAGATACCTAATTTGGCGTGGTTTTTTGCTTTTGTAAATTAGGGAAAGAAGACAAGGTGGGGTAGGTGAGTATATAGGGGACCACGAAGGCAGGCGTAGGAGCTTGAGCTGGGCAGACAAGTGGTTTAAAGCTGAGGAGGTTTCCTACTTGTGCTGTGCCCGTAACAGGTAAATGTGTGATAAAGTTAGAGAAGGTGGCAGCTGTTTATTTTATTTTAATGGTTTTTATGTTTTTAAGAAGGAGGATTCTTGTACTGTAGCGATTTAGTCCTCTGTACGTAATTCCTTTACTTCAGCTTGATGTCAGGACAAAAAAGAGTTCATTTCTTTCAACGAAGGCAGCAGCGAAGAGGGCTCCGCTGGGAATCCTTGGCCCTTCCCGGTGGCCGTGGTTTTCCTGGGATCCCCCTCAGTCCTGTGATCTGCACGGCTGCACCTTGTCGATGAAAAACCCCGTGGCTGGGAGGATAAATTAACACTGCTGGTGCTGGAAGAGGCTGTTGTGGGGGTCTTAAGTACTCCACCACGCTCCGGCGGCATGGGGCTCCAAGTATTGCATCAGAGGCGCCCGGTCGTGCGAGAGCCCCCGGAGGAGGCTCAGATCTGGGCTTCTTGTACGCTTTTAAAAAGGGGGGGGGAAAGGTACAGAAGCGAGAAATACGGTTAAAGCACATATTTTACTGGTCTTGTGATGGAAAGAATCTTCCACCCCACCCGAAAGGAGACACTTTGCGACTATTTTGAGTTCCTGGCTTCTTCCGGCTACGGCAGCAGGTCCAACAGAGGCGGTCGTAGGCTTCCAAATGGCGAGCGCTTGGCAGTCAGCGTCCCCGGCGCGCGGGGGGACGGCTGCTCGTCTGGCTCCGGAGGAGCTCAGCGCCATGTGGAATCACTTACTCTTCCGTATTTAATATGCAAGTCAGATGTGCTATCGTATACACGAGGCCGGGATACGGGGTTATGCTCCAAAGCAATAAACAGATCTGACGGACGGTCAGAGCAGGCTCTGCTTTCTGTCTCCCGGTTTCTCTTCGTCTTTTCTTGGAGCGGCAAACCTGAAGGGTAAGCCTCGGACAGGAGCCGCCCTGTGTGGGTTAAGCCGTGCTCTGTAAATCTGCCGCTCTCCCCCGCACAGATGGGTGACAGAATTTTTCTAGAAGATCAGTGTTGCCAGTTCCTGCCCTCAGAAATGCAAACAAACAGACTAAAAGGTATTGACTGATGCTGACAGTAAGAGTTCCAGTGTTGTAGGCTGGTGGAGAGACTTGTTCTGCTTGCAGGTGCTTAAAATAGCTTTCTTTACGTGTTGGGGTTCCTATTAAACGTGACCTCATGTGTGGTGCAAAGAATACGTCACTTCTTCAGCATCTTTACCTGCGTTGAAATCATCCAGTCGTTTCTCTCCCCGCGCTCTCCCCAGCCCGAGCGCTGCGTTGCGTTTCGTGCTCCGTACGCAACTGAAATCCTTCAGGGTGCAGAAGGTGTCCCTGCTTTCTCGAGGACCATCCTCTTGCAAACGTGAGACATAACAGGATTTAGGATCCTTTCTGAAAAGCAAACTTCATGTCTGCTGCCTCTTTCCCCCACATTGCTATTTTGGGAGTCAAGGGGAGGAGGGGGGTGAATGAGCAAGGCTGAAAATCATCGATCCCGGAGCAAATTCAGACCAAGATTTTGCTTTGGCTTCAGCGCGCTGCGACGCTCAGCCGGTGTTTGTCTGCTAAATACGCATGTGACACGCAGCGTTGTAGCTGGAGCTGCGCTGAGGAGAGGGCAGATGGGCAGGTCTCTCTTCGTAGCGGCGCGCTTTGCTCTCCAGCCCTATAAAAGCATATTGTTCTGAAGCATTTGTAGGGTTTCAATGAGGTATTTTACTCTCTCATCTCCTCAGACCGTCCTGCCTGCAGCAGCTGGAAGCGTTGAATCCGGTCTGGGAAGAAAACCTCTTTTGGATGCTTCTCAGCTGTCTGACCTATTGCTCCAGTCGCTAATGAGGTACCCAGCCAGCGTCTGGCATAGAGGAACCCTTGTCTCGGGCTGAAAACACAATTCCCTGCCCGTGCACGTGTCGCACGGCGTTTCCTCGTTAACCTGCTCTTAACGCCAGCCTCTCAGACTTTGATAGATTAAACCAAACTAGAATTTCTCTGAATTTTCAGAGTAATTCTGTGTGTCGTGAGAATTTGCGTTGCCTGGCGTAGCTCGGCTTTCTCTGCAGGTTCTTGTGTGGTCACTGCTGCAAAGTCTCCATTGCCCCGTGCCAAACGGTCCCTGAAGCCGTTATTGAATTGGGCATTGTCTCCCCAAATCCGTTGGGGATTATGTGCATGACTTACGCTGTCCCTGGGAAGGGAATCTGCCTGGATGGATGGGAAATCTGTCTGGGTATTGGTGCACTGGAGAACTGGCAGGGAACTGTGTATTGTCTGTACGGCTTTTTGTTAGTCTTCAGTGGAAAATTGCCCCCGTCTTGCCTGTTTCATCAAAAAAAAAAATCACAAATTAAACTTGAAAATAATCCAAAGCGACTGGTTTATGAACAAATGCCCTGAAAAGCCTGTGGTTGAAAGAGGAGGGAAATGCTTAGCGAGGAACTACTGTGCTAAAGACTCCTCGCCTGGCTTCGTCTTACAGAAAGCAATAAAACAAAATAAAAGGCTCAAGCTCGCTGTCTTCCTGAAAGCCGCCTGGCTGAAGACCTGAAAAGTTACAGCACTGTGTGGGCAACCGAAACGCTAAGCCGGGGTGGCTCGTGATGGACTTGGCATCTCGCGTTCGCATGTGGCCTCAAATTCACCTCCCTTTTCTATCTTACCCCGGGAGACTTGGAGAGCAGCAGCCTCGTCTCGCTCGGCGCTTACTGCACTGTATGCAGCTCCTCACTTGTGTGGGGATTTTGGGGTTCTTTTCTCGTTTTAACGAGCAAGCGAACTCTGGGGTAGAATCCTTTTAACAGCTCTTGCATTCGCGAGGAGTTGCTGTAATCTGTTTTGCAGATCGCCTTGCTTCAAAGCGATTGCCGAGATTAAAAAGGCTCAGAGGAGGAGTGCTGAGGAAGAGCTGAGGGCAGGCTTTTCCTACAGCTACCTGTCAAACTCTTCAGCGCAGAAAGAACCTTAGAGAAATTCGACGGGACTTAGAGCGTTAGACACCACGAGGGTCATTTTTCTTGCCCAAACCTTGGCAAAATAAAGGGCGGGTAAACTTAGCTCGAAGGAAGTCCTCGCGACGCTGGGGATTCGAAAATTCAGAGAACGACAGGGCAGCTGCCTCATTGTTACAGCAAACACCTCTAGTTCTTGCGTGCATATTAAAATAAGAATTTAATCTCGTGGATTTGGGCTGCAAGCTGATGGCCGCGGGGGCTGCGTGCATTGGTTGGCTGTGCACGGTGTGGACTAGCTGCTGGGTTGTTAAAGCTGGGTATGTGCTCAAACCCCGTCTAGCAAATTTAGTGCTCCAGAAGAGGTGCCTGCCTAAAAATTACTTCTCCTGAAAAGACTGTAATTACCAAAGTCAACGAGGGCTAACGTTTTAGGCTCTGGTTTCCTAACTGGGGTGGAAAAACCACTTACTGTAACAAAGCTAATCCTGGTCTCAGCCTGTGATTCACCGGTTGGTTATACGTCCTCCCTTGCCGAATGGCACAAAGGACATTCTGCGATTAGATGTTTTCCATTCTCCTCTGTGCTGTTACGCACTCTCCGTGTGGCAGTTAAATACTCCCACCCAAATTACAGGGAGTTCTGCCAGAAGGCCTCAGCTGGGTAGCTTTACGCCTCAGGTTGCTTCTTGTGTCTCCGTTGTGTTGTTTCGAGCTGGGTACGTGATGTTCAGCATAAAGGCAGGTGGTTTCTGCAGGTCTGACAGTGCACACGCAGGTCAGCTGCTTTATTTTTATCTTCAATGTAAGAATGTCAATATTGAGGATCAGTTGAGGCGGGTGAGCAAACCTGCTGAGCCTGCCGACGGCCCTCTTACGGAGGAAAAACGCCGCGCTGCCCTGCTGCTTTGCAGCCTTTTCCAAGTCCTCTTCTGAAAGCTTTTCCCTAAGTTTGTTGGAACGAGAAGAGCTTTTCTGTAGGAAGCTTTATCACTTGGTGGTTCTCCTAACGTTCCTCTTGCTGGGAGAGGGGTGTTTGTGTTGACATCGTGCACCTACGGCTTCCCTTGAAGCTGACAGTTTTTAATACGAGGCGTAACTGAGCTCCCTGGGCAGGGCTCTGCTTGCCTAGGTGGGAATGCGCTAACATTTCCGCCGTTCTGTTTCTGGATGCGGCCGCTCCTGGCAGGTGACACCTGAGGCAGGCAGCTTCCCAGGCCCTCGTTTTCTCCGTCTGAACTCGATTCTATTTCTGTCTCCTCAGTGAACGTGGTGGAGGCCCTTCAGGAGTTCTGGCAGATGAAGCAGTCGCGTGGAGCCGATCTGAAGAACGGAGCCCTTGTGGTGTACGAGATGGTCCCTTCCAACAGTCCCCCTTACGTCTGCTATGTCACCTTGCCAGGAGGGAGCTGCTTTGGCAGTTTCCAGGTACGATCGTGTGGTTGGAGGCTGTCCCCGTGGCGTAGCTCGCTCTCCAAAGCCCTCTAACTTGGGTGCCCTGAGAATCTTTCCCCACCGGAATTAGTGCTCAAATACCTTTCTGCGCTGGACACAGCGTTAACATTTTTCCTGCTGATTTGAAGCATGAGAATGACGTGGGTCTGACTGTAACCCTCTTTAATTTCAAGCTGGCTAGTAAGTGTTCCCGATTGCCTTAAAACCCCACACGACTTCAACCCGGGAAGGTTTGGCTGTAAATATTACTTTGCTCTGTGTACTGTGCTCCCTACACATGACTGACTTGGACCTTAGCAGGGCTGAGGTAAGATACGTGGTATCAGAGAAAACTGCTAGATGGGCTGGTTTTGGTACTTCGCTCTCCTTCCCAGGATTAAGCAGTGGGATGTATTTACAGGATGCAGCTCGGACAAACTGGTAGAGTAATATTTCCTTGCAAGGGCTCTGGATTTGACCCAGAACCTCTTCTCAAGATGCCAAAAGACTCTAGAAATCCAATCATAGCATTGGATCGATAGTTTCTCCCCTCTTTCTGTTTAAAAGGAAAAGGTCCAACCCAAATACCTCACCCGAAAGAGTAAGGTCCAAAAATCACAACAGGTCCTGACTGCCTTTCGGATTCCTGTGCTGTAGTGGCTTTAGGCAGTTACTCTCTAGTCTTGGTTTGAAGAACGTGTCCAAAAGAAACAGTTTTAGCAGCTCGACGGTCTACCCATCCTGAAGAGCAGTCCTTGTGCTTAAGAGTAGTTTGGTTACGTTTTGGTTTTAAACGGATTAATTTTGTTGACGATCTGGTGGGTGGCGTTTCCTGATGCAGATACTATGTGCTGAGTTCAGCTGCCTGCCTAATTTTGGTGTTTAGCGTGGTTGGGATAGCTGTGGTTTAAAACTAGCTCCTAATGATTTCAGGATGTCTGAGAGCACGACTTTCCAAAGCTACACAACACTGCCACCTAATTCCCGTTTCGCCTGTCGAGGGGGAGAACGTCAGAGCGTGGGGCCGAAGGGATCTCGGTCATCTCGCTGTCGTTCTGTCCTGATGGCGTTTGTCTCTCCTCAGTTCTGTCCAACCAAGGCTGAAGCCCGAAGGAGTGCTGCGAAGATTGCGCTAATGAACTCGGTCTTTAACGAGCATCCCTCCCGGAGGATCACGGACGAGTTCATTGAGAAGAGTGTTTCGGAGGCCCTGGCATCTTTCAACGTAAGGCTTTTCAGTGCCCAGACGGCTGCAGTTGATGGGGACGGATTGACTGGGGAAAAACCTTAAATCATGGGAAGAGAAGTTTTCTTTTGCATCTGGGTCTCTTTACGGCAGGTTTTTTTCAGTGGCTTCCGAGTATTAAAACTTTAACTATGGCTCTAATTCCCGTTCTCCTGCTTCCCCTCCCGCACAGTCTCACACTCTTCTCGAGTTTGATTGTGCTGCCCTCAGATCAGGCAGGGCAGGATAATAAGACTGAGACGTTGATTCACGTGGCCCTTCTGTGACCGGGTTGTCACATTGCCTAGCTTCCTTTAAACCAAATGTTTTCCAGAAACCTTAGTTTCTAGCGGCGGGAGCTTTGCATTCTTCTTTTACTGCCCTAATTATACCTGATCCTGGAGGGAGTTCTTGCTGTGCAGTCGCACGGCAGTACCAGAGTATTGTAAAAACTTTGAAATCGCCGTAATGGACTGCAGAAAAAAAATCCCGTTTCAAGTGGCGTTGTCAAAAGCAGAGCGGGCTCCGTTGCCCCGTGAGAGCTGTAGTGAACGATGCAAGTATTCGAGGCTGAATTAGACCGGTAAGCGCGTCCGCCGGCACAAGGCTGTCCTCCTTCACCTGACCTGGAATCGCTGAAGGGGAGGTGATGCAGCAGAAGCGGCAGGTAGAGGTGAGCCCCGCTCGCTCGGGAATTGCAGCCCTTGTATGAAATGTCTCTTGCAGGGCAACCGAGAGGAAGCTGATAATCCCAACACCGGGATCGGTGCTTTCCGCTTCATGCTGGAATCCAACAAGGGAAAATCGATGCTGGAGTTCCAGGTACTGTTCGTAATTTAATTACGCGGTTCAAGGGGTGGCTGGTTTGGCCTTTCAGCTACATCTCTAGTGCTTTACATTCAAAACAAAAGCGGGGCTTTCCTCTTAGAACACAAGTCGGGATTTGTGGCGCTTTCAGGTGCTGGTATACCAGCGAAACGCTTTGAATTGGGCTTCTCTCTGTAAGTGCTCTCCGATATTTGCAAGACTCCGTGTTGTGAAAGGGTCGTGCGTTCTTCTGATCCAGTGTTCTCAGTGACGTGGTATTTAGATAACAGGTGCCGGAGGTCCAGACGATACCTCCAGGTACCGTAACTCACGGCATTCAGCGAGCCGTTTCATTTGTGGTTTTGATCCCCTCCCTGTAAAAGGGGAGAGATCTCGCTTCCCTTAGGAAAGCTGGCGAAGGTCTTTCATCCAAAGACATTTTGATTGTGGAATTAGGAGTCTCGATTACTGTCGTTACATGTCCTCCAACCACAGCGTTACCTGACCAGTCCTCGTATCCTACTGAAATATGCTCAGTCTGTCTCTCGTTACGACAAAACATCTGTGAAATGAAAAGTACAAATTGCGGAGGGAAACTGCTATAACGCTTATCAGTTCTGGTTAGTGGAGCAGGAGGAGTCTGTGCAGGAGAGATGACTGAGAACGGAGATTCTTCTGGGCTTTATTCCAGCCTTTCTGAGGAAACTGCTCCTACGAGCAGAGCAGCCAGGTAAATAAGACTGTGTAGAGCACTCTGAATTCTGCGTGTGACTTGGTAGCCTTGAGCGCGCTCCTCCTTGTCAGGCAGGAGGTCTATCCCCGCACGTACAGAGACTGTTGCGACAGTGCTTTTCGATTCGCGAATCCTTTTAATTTAAACTTGGGCTTCGAAAGTAACTCGAAACGATTCTTGTGCAGAGGAGTTGACTGTAAGTGCCCCAACTGGAACTGGATTTTTAGAAGAGGAGAAATTAGACCGTAACTCTGCTCCAGACAGCGAAGCAGGGTTTGGACGCATCTCAGAGTAGGCGCCTTAAGTCTGTATTTGGGGTTCTTTGCTGCAGGCAAACTTTTCCCGAAGCTGACTTCTTGCCTGGCTCGTTTCCCTTGAATGGAAATACTCAGTAGGCGGAAGACAGAAGTGTTTATATTAATGGGCCTGTTTACACAGGGTGACTCTGTTATGTATATTCCTCGGGCTGTATTTGTGTTTGGGAAGCCTAAACTAGTCCCTGCAAGTTTGTGAAGCAGAATTTGTGTGGCCCTGAGAGAGAAACGTTTGCTCGGAAGACATGGGATTGTCACCTGCTCTGGCTGGTGGTTTAGCTTGGGGCTGGCGAGATGACGGAGTCTTGCTTGCAGAATCCTGAAATCCCTGGGGCAGAGGGAAGCATCGGCATCTTCGTCTCCTCTGTAATCCGCTCATCTGGTCGGGGGATTTTTGTCTAGTAGGGCAAGCCGGGCTTTGCCCTTGCCTCCTGGCTCCTAGGACGCTGGCGATGCCTTCTGCCTCCCCTGCTCCTGTGGTTTTCTTGCCTTTTTGATAAATCTTCACTTGTGAATGCTGGAATTCTTTCGGACTCCGGAGTTGCAAACCTACTCTGTGATCCTTGCAATTGCAAAGGACTGGGCACCACGTTGCAAAGTCCTTCTCGCCCCCTTCTTCCCGTAGCCAGAAACCAGCTTGGCTACTCGTAATGCTGAATCCGCGTCCCCGCCTTTGCTCGCAGCCTGACTGCCTCTTGCCGTTGCAGGAGCTGATGACCGTCTTCCAGCTGTTGCATTGGAACGGCAGCCTCAAGGCCATGCGAGAGCGGCAGTGCTCCCGGCAGGTGAGTCCGTGCTCCGGGTGTCTCGAGCGGTTGTACTCTGGGTGTGTTAGGGTGGCAACAACCTTCTCCTTGAGCTCCCTTAGCTGGCAAGGAAGCCAGGTACTAAGCGACGTGCGTCCCACTAGCAACTTCTCTTTCCTAAGCTCCCCTGCATATCTCCGTTACCACCAGGAGGTCCTGGCTCACTACTCCCACCGCGCTCTGGACGATGACATAAGGAACCAGATGGCCATGGACTGGGTGAACAGGGAGCAGAATAGCCCAGGGGCCCTTTCCAGAGAGCTGGCTTCAACGGAGAGAGAGCTGGACGAAGCCCGCCTGGCTGGGAAGGAGCTGCGTTTCCATAAGGAGAAGAAAGACATCCTGATGCTGGCAGCCGGCCAGCTGGGGAGCATGCACTCCTCCAACTGCTAGACTCTGGCGTGCAAGTCGTTCCGCTCCCCCAGGCCTACTAACACCTCCACGCTGACGGGATGCGTCCCGTGTCACGTAAAGCATGTAATGCCTCTTCCGGAATTGTGGCCCATTTGCACATTTTAAAGATTTTTTTTTTTTTTTAAGAAAAAAAAAAACCAACAACAAAGTCCTGTACAGATTTTTAAACCTTTTAATACTTGCTTCTAGACCTACTCCTCAGCCTCCTATCTGCTAGAGAATTCCTTCTCTCACTTTTTTTTAAAGACGGCATTAAAAACGCGGCCTTTCAGTATTAACACCGAAGACCTCCGCTGTACGTTGGTACTATATAGCTGGCAGTATTCCGTGAAATGTAGCACTCCTTCCAGAAAGCTTCTGTTCTTCGGAGCTGATGCATGACATGCAGACCTGCTTTTTTTTTTCCTTCTGCTTCTATAGTCGAGGGGGGATCTATCAAAACTCCTTCTTGGTAAGCACACTAATTAACAAACCACAAAACAAACCAACCAACGCATTCTCTTTCACGCTGCAATGTGAGCTGCGTGGGGGAACACTCCCAAGCATGTAAAAGGGATTTAAAACCGGGATTTTGTTTTGGCCAGAGTTAAGTCTGGGGATCAGTCTACGGAATTCCAGTTCCAAGCTCAGGCGGGTTTCGCAGTTACCCCTACAGCTCTCGGGTGGCTGTATCTGTTCCTGCTCCGGCTTCTCGCTCGTGGGGCAGGACGTACTTCATTCTCCAAGTAAATAATGCACCTAACGACGAATTACGAGGCCCTGCGGTACGTAATGGATTGGACTTGGCAGTTTAATTAGTCAGCACCAGACCGAGCCTCCTGCTCCTCTCCTTTTCGATCCTCTTTGGGTTCTTACGGTGTTTCGCCCGGCCTGGCGGGGTGGAGATGCCGAAGTCCTGTCCCAAGCACCAGCAGTCGGTGGGGCGGGATGAAGTGCCCCGTTTATTTTGCTGGAAATGGAGCGCTGGTGGTTTTTTGGCTTCCCCAGCCAAGCTGGGGAGATGCGGATTTTTTTATTTTTCTTTTTTAAATCGTGCAAGAAACAAGAGATGGATGTGCTGTTCTCTCCGGAGCAGCTTCCAAACCAAATGTCAGACTTGGCCTTTTCAGGGAAGGTTTAAAAAGCCTTGCCAGAGTTTCGGAACTCGCTAGCAATAAGAGGGGAAACTGCTCAGCTTCTCTCCCTGAAGAGCCTTGCAAACACAAGTCTTTGTTAACTAGAACCGTGTTTAAGTCTTTGTTAACTAGAACCGTGTTTAATCCTTTGAACCGGAGCGCAGATCCAGCCCCAAGCAGCGAAAGCTCAGACCAGGGTTTGGCCTCAGCTCCGCTTTGCTTCTGTCAGCCAGATAAAGGGGTCTGACCCTTTGCTGTGCCTAATTGACACCGCCCAGCTCCCTCTGCAGCTGCCCCCCCCCCGGAAACAGTTATTGGGGACGATTCTTAGGATTTCTGGTAGAGCAGAAGGCCGAGTAGTTCTTGAGGGCAGCAGATTGTGCAGAGCTTACCGTTCCTCGGTCAGAACTTGGCAGGGGAGGAAGGGAACGGCGTGACTGCCGGGCTGGACAAAACGGAGGTGTGGGCTGTGGGTTTTGGCCCCCCCGGTCTGGAGCGTTTGTGCAGCGTAGCCCCGATGGGGAGAGAGGGTGACGGCGAGAGCTGCGCTGCTCGGGGAGCTGGGAGCGCCCGCGTCGGAACTTGTTCCCTTCCTTCTAATAGCGGCGATGGAACAGGACAGAATTCTCTATATGCACTATTTTTTTAAACGAGTAGTTCCCTATTCTTTGTATACCTATCAGTGCTAAATCTGTATGATGTTTAGGGTTAAAAAAATGCCCTTTCTGACCTTAAAGTGTTCCCACAGCTCAAGTTCAGTCACGAAAGTAGCGACAGGTTCAAGGTAACTCCTTGAATTCCTACTTTTCCGATACATAGCCCGGAAGAGCCAGCAGCGTCTCAGCGGGAATAGAAATCGAAGGCAGACTTCAATTCTTCTTTCTTCAGCGCAGCCTTGAGCTTTCTCCGGTTCTTTTCCCCTGGGTGGAGGTACAAAGCCTCCGGGACCCGGCAGTTTCCGTAGGCGGCCGCCCCTCGCGCCCTCGCCTTGCGCTGCAGCGGCTCTCGCGCAGCGTGTCTGACCGCGGAGGCGGGCGGGTATTCGAGCAATAATCTTTGTTTTGAGGTGGAGATTTAAAAAACTGCATTATCTGTAGGTATTCTAGTTTTGTATTCTCGTCCTAACAAGCTTATTTTGGTTTTTTTTATATATATTTTTTATATGCAGCCTCTTTACACAACAGTATTAATGTTTAACGTGTTTATAAATGTGATTGTAAATGGTGTGGAGTTGTGTTTTTTTTTTACAGGCTGGCAATATCTAGACCTTGTATTTGGATTTAATCCCTTGTTCTAGAAATAGCGCGGAGTCTAACGTCTCTCTACCGGCACGTCCACACCTGCGTGTAGCCTCCCGTCGCGGGAAGCGGTGATTTATCCGGGGGAACTCCTGAGAAACCTCGCCCTCGGATTTTTGTGCCCTGCCTGGTGCTCTTTGCGTTCCGCGGCGCTTACGGGTGTTTTGCCAGTCGGGATTTTAACGTTTTTAGCGAAACTCGCAGCCGCTCTGAACCGAACGGGGGAGGATTACGGCGTTTCCCTTCGTCCTGGCGGGAGGGAAAGGAGAACCTGATGCTCCGCGACGTGGGTTTTTGGCAGTTCGGGCACTGGTTTTCAGTCTCCGGATCCGCTTGGGGGGTGATGGAGTGAACAAAGGGAGGTTTTCTCGGCAGCGGGAGTGGGTTGTTCTCCGTGTTCAGGCCCCGTATCAAAGGCAAAGCTGGAAGGATGAATCCCTGTGCCTTTGTACGTATGACTTTATACAATAAACCATAGATTTTGGGGGCGCTGTGGTGGCTTCTCTTCCTCTGGGGCAGAACGGGGGGATGGTGCCCCCCACCCCTCCTTTGAGTCGCCCCTGCGGGGGGTCCCCGCACCCCGGCAGCGCCCGGGCTGGTGTCAGCCCTCGGGGTGCGGGGGGGCCCCAGTACGGCCCCAGTTCGGGGGGAGCGGCACCCCCGCCCTCCCCAGCATGGCGGCGCGGGGGGGACGAAATGCTCTGACCTCCCCAAGATGGCGGCGGGGAGGGGCGAAATGCTCTGACCTCCCCAAGATGGCGGCACGGGGGAGAGGAAATGCTCTGACCTCCCCAAGATGGCGGCGCGGGGGAACTGAATGCTTTGACCTCCCCAAGATGGCGGCGTGGGGGACACGAAATGCCTTGCCCTCACCAAGATGGTGGCGTGGGGAGATGAAATGCTTTGCCCTCCCCCAGATGGCGGCGCTGGGACACGAAATGCTTTGACCTCCCCAAGATGGCGGCGCGGGGGAGACTAAATGCTGTGACCTCCCCAAGATGGCGGCGCGGGAGACGAAATGCTTTGCCCTCCCCAAGATGGCGGGGAAGGGACACGAACTGGTTTGCCCTCCCCAAGATGGCGGCGCGGGGGACACGAAATTCTTTGCCCTCCCCAAGATGGCGGCGACCCGCGCGGCAGCGCTTCCGGCGCGCTTCCCGGCGTGCACCGCGGCGGCGGCGGCAGCCAGAGCGGCAAGATGGCGGACGTGCTGGATCTGCATGAGGCGGGGGGCGAGGACTTCGCCATGGACGAGGATGGCGACGGTGAGGGCGGCGCTGGGGCCGTCCCCTAACGGCGCGGCCCCGCCCACCGGCCCGGCCCGGTTCCGACCCGCTGCCTCCTCGCCTGGGGCCGGCGCGGGGGTCCCGCCTGGACCCGCTCGGGGCCGCGGCCCTGTCGCCCCCGGCCCTGTGTCGGTCCCCCCCCGCAGTCCCGGTTCGTGGCCGGTTCAGCTCGGTCCCTCGTCCCGTGCCGGTGACCCCCGGTGGCGGCCCGGCCCCGCTCCCCTCGGCCCGCGGGTCCCGTCCCCTCGGCCTTTGGCGGTGCCCGGTCCCGGTCCCGGTCCCCCCGACTCCCCGCAGGCCTCAGTGCCAGGCCCGGCCCCGGGGGGGACCTGCCCGGCCCGCGACCGTGGTGTCTGGGTCGCTTCCCCGGTTCCACCCGCTCCCCTCTCCCCGCAGAGAGCATCCACAAGCTGAAGGAGAAGGCCAAGAAGCGGAAGGGCCGAGGCTTCGGCTCAGGTGAGGAGCACCGCACGCGCTTCCCCCTCCTGCGCCCGCCGGGGCCCGGGGTGCCCCCACCCCTCCGGGCCTCCGTCTCCCGGTTTGGGTTAAACGCTTCCCCCGGCGTCGCTTGGAGAGCGGTCCGGTGCGGAACCCCGTCCGTCTTGGTGCTTTGGGGGAGTTTCAAATGGGTTTGTGGTTGTCTGGGCCCTGGCGTCCTCCTGGGTGACGCACCAGTCGCCCATTTCTCTTTCCCCCTCTTCGCTGTGCCCAGAGGAGGGCTCGCGGGCCCGCGTGCGCGAGGACTACGACAGCGTGGAGCAGGACGGGGACGAGCCCGGCCCGCAGAGGTGTGAGTATCACC
This sequence comes from Gavia stellata, assembly GCF_030936135.1. NCBI lineage: Eukaryota > Metazoa > Chordata > Aves > Gaviiformes > Gaviidae > Gavia > Gavia stellata. Next base: position 980,711 of record NC_082626.1, read on the forward strand.
GGAGGCACCTTCCCAGCCCTCACCGCAGGCGCTTTCCCGGAGGGAAGGGAGGCGGTGGGGGAGCGTGGGTTCTGCGGCTCCCTATCGGGGTTCAGACCTTGCTGGGACAGAGCCTTTCCCCGCCTTGCCGGGATTTATTTCGGGCTAAGCCGAGAGCGTTGGTCTCCCGGGCTCCATCTCCTCTTCCCACCCGTGTACGGCTCACTCTGTGCTTCACCGCAGCTTTGGGGGGGCCCCTTCCCTGAGACCCCACAGCCGACGTGGGAGCGCGCCCCGCGCTCGGCGTAACTCTTACCCCTTTCGCACCGCAGCGGTGGAGGGCTGGATTCTCTTCGTCACGGGGGTTCACGAGGAGGCGACGGAAGAAGACATCCACGACAAATTCGCGGAGTACGGCGAGATAAAAAACATCCACCTGAACCTCGACAGACGGACGGGCTACCTGAAGGTAGGAGGGGGTGCTCAGCGCCGCTGCGCTTGCCCCTCGAGCCTCTCGGCTGCTTCGCCGCCTCCCTTTTGGCTTCCGGGGCGTTTGAACTCGTCCACGTGGCACCGGCTGGGAGTGACACGCGCTCGTGCTTCCCCAGCTGTGCTGCGGGGGCCGGGATCGAGCAGGGCTTGGGGAGGGATTATTCCCGTGTCCGGCCCCTCACCGGGATCCACCGTGGCTCACGCTCCCTCCCTCCCGCTCCTTAGGGATACACTCTGGTGGAGTACGAAACCTATAAAGAGGCGCAGGCGGCCATGGAGGGGCTGAACGGCCAGGAGCTGATGGGGCAGCCCATCAGCGTGGATTGGTGCTTCGTGAGAGGGCCCCCGAAAGGAAAGAGGAGGTAAGGGCCGAGCCGCGAGCGAGACCTCGCTGTGCCGGGACCGGCTTGTCCGCCTGGCCCCGAAAGCTCCGGAACCTGCGCTGGGGTGAATCCCGAAGGGTTTGGGTCGGGAGGGAGCTCTGAAGACCACCTATTCCACTGCCACGGGCAGGGACGCCTTCCACGCGATCATGTTGCTCAGAGCCCCGTCCAGCCTGACCGGGAACATCTCCAGGGACGGGACACCCACCACCTCTCTGGGCGCCCTGCGCCAGCGTCCCCCCACCCTCAGCGTAAAGAATTCCGTCCTTACGTCCAATTTAAAGCCACCCTCTTCCAGTTTAAAACTGTTGTCCCTTGTCCTGTCACTACAGGCCCTCTGCGTCTTTCTTATGAACCCCTTTCCATACGGAAAGGCCGCAGTAGGGTCCCTTCAGGGACACCCGCTCCTCACTGGTTTCCACTTGGACACGGAGCCGTTGTTCGTAACTCTTTGGCCGTGGCCATCCAGGCAGCCCCTCGTCCCCCCGACAGTCCCCAGCGTAGAGCTGGACCGTATACAGGGCCCTACAGAACTGCGGGTAGATGACATCAGTTGTCCGCTGATGACATCACTCCATCGCAGGAGATTTGAGAGTGAAATCACTGCGTAGGTGCGAAATACCAATAAACCGCCCCCGACACGCTCTGCCCTCTCTTCCAGGGGCGGGCGCCGACGCAGCAGGAGTCCGGACAGGAGACGCCGATGATAGATCCTCGTTTCTACCCGTGCGTTCCCAGTCCAAACTGGGGGAACTGGGAGGGAAACTGGGAGGGGGGGGAGGAGGGTTTGTACGCTGGGGACGGGGCATTTGAGGAACAGCTGGAGGAGTAGAACAGTTCACCGCTTCGGCAAATTTGCTTCTTACCGGATTTTATTGGTTGCGAACAAGAAAACTTGAGCGAAGAAGCAGCGCCTGAGGTTTCTGGGGGTTATTTCCAGGGGCGCCCGTGGCGAACGCGGCCCTCGAGCCCCGCGACGTCTCAAACCGCGGCGGCTTTAAGCGTTTTGTTGCGCCTGCGAGCGACCTGGCATTTTGGCCGCACTTCTTTTGGAGAGAAGTTGTTTTCTATACCCCAGGCAACCGTTCCTTAAATCTCCTGAGGGGGTTATTCCGTTGATGCGTTTGCGAGCGCTCAGCCTTTTAAATAACTGATTTTGTGTAAAATTGTCCGCTCGTTATTGTCCTTAATTAAACACTCTGAGAAGCGGTAACCGAGCCCCGGTTCCTTTCCTGCCTCCCTCCTAACCTGAGATTCGCCTGAAATGGGTCGATGTCACCGTCACGGCTGTTGATCTCGGGGCTGGCGGTCGAACAACTTAGTTGAAAAAGCCGTTTTTCCCTTAAAGTAGCGTTTGGAAGAGACAGCTTGCTTTAGCCGTGCGCCGCGCTCCGTCGGCTCAGCGGGTTTTCTCTGGAGCTCGGCGCTGGCAGTGCTGGATTCTCCCCCGCCCCCAGCGCAGGCGAAGGGGCACGTTTTAAATTCACCCTTTTTTTCCCCCCCGAGGAGCCCCTGCGGCGTCTTTTAACGGAATTTCTGCCCCAGATTTTGCTCTCCCGCCTGACACGGGGCGCCTTGCTTCCGGCTTACCGCTCCTCGCACACTGCTGGTGCCGTTAGAGCCAGCCCGGCGCGGAAATGTGCCGCTGATGCCACGGTGCCGGCTCCGGTTAAACCACCCCCTGGCACAAAGACAGGCTCCTGCTGAGAAAATAACCGGAGTTTATTGCTGAGCGGCGTTGTGGTGGCACAGAGCCCTTCTGTCACCCCCGTCCCGCTTTCGGGCGGTCCCCTCGCTCTGCCGCGGGTCCAGCCTGGCCTCGCCGTCACATGAAGCTCTCCACCGTCCTCCTCCGGCACAGCTCGCACCTCCGTCCCGGCGGAGCTGTGCCCGCCATCACCTCCAGCTCGTGCTTTCCGGATCCCCCCAGGCCGTTGCCGGCTCTCCTGGCCGGCACGGCCGTGGTGGAGACGCGGAAGGAACCGGTGAGGGCGGAGGCGACCTCCTGCTCGTGCCGGCGGCGGCTGCAGCGGCAAGCGCGCCACATCTCCCTGCGGAAGTGCACCGTGAAGAGCCCGTAGACGAGCGGATCCAGGCACGTGTTGAAGAGGCCGAAGAGGAAGAGGATGTGGCTGAGAGATGGCGGCACCTTCTCCCGGGTCAACATCTCGGGGGAGAACCAGTACCAGAGGCCCAGGAGGTAGTACGGCGTCCAGCAGACGATGAAGGTCAGGACGATGACGATGGACATCTTGAGCGTCCGCATCCTGGCCCGGGGGATGTTGTTGTAGGAGCGACGGAGCTGGATCTCCGGGGAGGAGGCTGCGGGGCGGAAACGGAGCAGGAGGTAGGACGGAGGGAGGAAGAGGAGCGCGTCGCCCAGGCGTTGACGAAGAGCGCTGGGCCAGGGGAGCCCAGCGGGGTGCCGGAGCCCAGCGGGAGCATGGCGGGGTGAAAAAGGAAGAGGAGAACCGAAGGGTGGAGGAGCGGCGCCGGCCCGGCCCGTGCTCTCACCGCGGGCGTCCCTCGTCCTGCCCGAGATGGCGGCGAGGATGCGGCCGTAGCAGAGCACCATGACGAGCAGGGGCAGGAGGAAGAGGCAGGCGAAGGTGAACATGTTGTAGAGCGTCTCCTGCCAGTGCGCCCCGAAGCTGCCCACCGTCGCGCACTGCACGAAGCGGCGGGGCCGCGACCGGCTCACCGTGCGGAAGACGAATGCCTGGAAGGGGCCGGGGGGCTGTCAGCGTCCTTCCTCCCCCCCGACATCGTCATCATCATCATCGTCATCCCGCCCGAGGTCTCCCCCCGCCACCCCGGCGCTGGGGTTCGCCCACCTGGGGCAGAGCCAGCACAGCGCTGAGCGCCCACGCCGCGCACAGCATCGCCTTGTTCCTCCTCTCGGCGCAGCCCACCGCCAAGGGGTTGACGATGGCGGCGTGACGGTCCAACGCGATGACGACGGTGACGAAGGCCGAGGCGTACATGGCGGCCAACTTGAGGAACATGAGGGCCCGGCACGCCGCGTCCCCCCCGTACCACTGCACGGTGACGTTCCAGGCGGCGTCCAACGGCATCACCACCACCGTCACCAGCAGATCGGCCGCCGCCAGGTTGGCCATCAGGACGCGGACGCGGGGCAGACGCCGCCGCGGCGCCCGGGCGGCCGCCCAGAGCACGGCACCGTTGCAGCAAGCCGAGGAGAGGAAGAGGAGGCACGTGACGGCCACCCGCACCTTGGCCGCGGTGGAGAAGGTGGGCAGCGGGACGGGCTCCTCGCCGGCGCAGCTCCGGTTCCCCGCCGTCCCGGTGCCGTTCATGCCGGCGGTGGCCGCCGCGGGGCTGGGAGCCCGGGGACCCGCTGGGGCTCGTCCCCGCAGAGGGACGTGGTGACGCTGAGCATCTTTGGGGTTTGCCCCGATCCTCCCGGCGGGGGGGTCCTGCTCCTCTGCCCTGAGTTTGGTCGGGTCTCAGCCCGGGGGGGTCCCGGAGCGACGGCGCCCGCCCGGGTCCCCTCTCGTTTCCGACGCCGGGGAGCAGTGCGGAAAGGAGCCCGGCCCCGGGCTGGGGACGGTGGCCTTGTCCCCCCTCCCCGAGGACCCCCCCGGCTCTGGGAGCAGCCGGGGGTGCGGCTCACCCCCAGGACCCCTCAGCACCCGCCTGGTCACCCGTGCCCCCCGGCATCACCCGCTCTCGGTGTCCCCTGGGCAGCCTGGGGCGTCCTTCCTCCTCCTTCCTCCTCCTCTCCCGGGGAGTGCGTAACCCCGCGGGGGTTTGACAATCCTCTTGTCACCGAGGCCACAGAGAAGGGGACAGTGGGGGGGTCCCATGGCCACCCCAGGGCCCCCGTCCCCAGCGATGTCCCCAAGCAGCAGTGGTGCCCCACGGCAGTGTCCCCAGCCCCAGCACTGCCCCATGCCGCTGTCCCCAGCCCCACCAGTGCCCCACGGCAGCACCCCCCAGCCCTGGCAGTGTCCCCAGGCAGCAGCAGTGCCCCACGGCAGTGTCCTGAGCCCTGGCAGTGTCCCCCGACAGTGTCCCCAGCCCCGGCAGTGCCCCATGGCAGTGTCCCCAGCCCCGGCAGTGTCCTCCAGCAGTGGCAGTGCCCCACAGCAGTGTCCCCAAGACCTGGCAGTGTCCCCCAACAGTGTCCCCAGCCCCGGCAGTGTCCTCCAGCAGCAGCAGTGTCCCCAGCCCTGGCACTGCCCCAAGACCTGGCAGTGCCCCACAGCAGTGCCCCATGGCAGTGTCCCCAGCCCCAGCACTGTCCTCCGGCAGCAGCAGTGCCCCGGCAGTGCCCCACAGCAGCAGCAGTGCCCCATGGCAGTGTCCCCAGCCCTGGCAGAGCCCCGCAGCAGAGCCCCCCAGCAGTGCCCCACAGCAGTGCCCCCCAGCAGAGCCCCCCAGCAGTGCCCCACGGCAGAGCCCCACGGCAGAGCCCCCCAGCAGAGCCCCCCAGCAGTGCCCCACGGCAGTGCCCCACGGCAGAGCCCCCCGGCAGAGCCCCCCAGCAGAGCCCCCCAGCAGTGCCCCACGGCAGAGCCCCACGGCAGAGCCCCACAGCAGTGCCCCCCAGCAGAGCCCCACAGCAGTGCCCCACGGCAGAGCCCCACAGCAGTGCCCCACGGCAGAGCCCCACGGCAGTGCCCCACGGCAGCGCCCCACGGCAGAGCCCCACGGCAGAGCCCCACAGCAGTGCCCCACAGCAGTGCCCCACGGCAGAGCCCCACAGCAGAGCCCCCCAGCAGTGCCCCACAGCAGCGCCCCACAGCAGAGCCCCCCAGCAGAGCCCCACAGCAGTGCCCCACGGCAGAGCCCCACGGCAGAGCCCCACAGCAGCGCCCCCCCGCAGCCCCTCCGGTGCGGTACCGCTCCGCAGCGCTCTCCGCCCGCGGCTGCTGCAGTCGGTGTCGCCGCGCCCGACCCGCCCCGTCCTCCGCTGCGGCACAGCGCGGCCCCGGTCCGGTCCCCGCGGGGGCTCCCGCACCCGCCCGGCGCTGGGCCCCCCCCGCGGCCTCTGCCCCCGCTCGGCCCCGCAGGAGCCGCCGGGGGCCCCGCCCAGATGTGCCGACACCCAGATGTGCCAGTCCCTGTGCACCCTGGCACCCAGATGTGCCAACACCCAGATGTGCCAGTCCCTGTGCACCCTGGCACCCAGATGTGCCGACACCCAGATGTGCCAGTCCCTGTGCACCCTGGCACCCAGATGTGCCAACACCCAGATGTGCCAGTCCCTGTGCACCCTGGCACCCAGATGTGCCAACACCCAGATGTGCCAGTCCCTGTGCACCCTGGCACCCAGATGTGCCGGCACCCAGATGTGCCAGTCCCTGTGCACCCTGGCACCCAGATGTGCCGACACCCAGATGTGCCGGTCCCTGTGCACCCTGGCACCCAGATGTGCCGACACCCAGATGTGCTGGCACCCAGACATCCCAGTCCTTGTGCACCCCGGCACCCAGATGTGTAGTACCCAGGTGTGCTATCACCTAAATGTGCCAGTCCCCACACACCCGACTGCCCAGATGTGCAGCACCCAGATGTGCCCCGATGTGCCGGCCCCGCCCTGCCCGTGCCCACGGTGAGCGCCCCCCCGGCCCCCCAACACGCGGAGACGGACTGAGCCGTGCTGGGGCCTTTATTCACCGGGACGCCGACAGCGCGTGCCCCCCGCCCGCTCCCGCCCCGGCACCCCCTCGCTGGGACCCCGCGCCCCAAAACAGGGGGAGACCCCCCCGGGGAGGGACCGACCGGGGACACGGGCGTCCGGCGGCTGTTATTGCTCACAGCACCCAGCCCCGAGTGGCGCCTGGCGCTGGTGGGGACCCCCCGGATGTGGGGCGGGTGGGGCAGCCGGCGGCTGCTGCCAAGGTCCGTAGGGAAAAGCGCTGCCGGGAGGATGAGGAGGGAGCGGGAGGAAGATGCAGGGGAGCTGGGGGGGATACCGGCTCCTGGAGGAATTTGGGGTCGTGCAAAGTATCTGCCAATGGCAGCAATGGAAGTATTGTCATGTGCCTGCAGTCATCAGTAGGGTTCAGAGTGAACGTTGCCACCGCCTGCATGAGGAGGCCCCACGCCGGCACGAGAGCAGCCGGGCAGGGACAGAGCGGCCACCCGGGGTGGTCCCTTCACCGGGGGGTCCCCCAGGACGCCGGGAGCCGGGTCTGGGGGGGCCACGGGGGGTCCCTAACTGCCCGGCTCCAGGGCCACGCTGCTCTGGAAGTTGGCCAACTGTCGCATCTCCTCCGTCTGCATGGAGTGCCGGCGCAGCAGCTTGCGGCGTCCCTTGGGCGAGCCGGGGGCCGGGGGGCCGCGGGGGCCGGGGGGGTGTGGGCCGGCGTGCAGGGGGGGCAAGAAGCCGGCCCTCCCCGGGGCCAAGGGCTCCAGCAAGAGGGTGCCGGAGCCGCGACGCTCCAGCAAACCGGGCGGGCGTCGGCGGGTGCCCGGGGGGGACTCGGCGGCCGGCAGCGGCATGGCCGACGCGGCGCAGCGCCGGCCTCGCCCCGGCGAGGGAGGCGGCGAGACGGCCCAGGGGCGCCCCTCCATTTCGGGGGGTTCCCAGCGAGGCGGTTTGACCCGCGCCGTTTCGGGGGCCGTGTTGCGACGTGCCAACGGCTGCGGGCAAGCGGGGGGCACCCGCTCGGCCCAGGCGGCCCCCGGCAGCTCCGCCGCCTCCCGGCCCTCCACGCTGTGCCGCCGCGGGCGCCCGCCGAGGCTCAGCCCCTCCATCCCCACCACCAACCGCTCCGGGGGTCCCCGCGCCCCCTCTGTCCCCGGGGCCACCAAACCCCAGGGCTCCGAATTGAGGCGCTTCAGCGGCCGGCCCCGGGCGCGGGACGGCTCCGGCACGGCGGTGACCGGTGCCGGCGGCGGTGGCGGGAAGCAGAAGATGTCCCTCTCCTCTTCTTTCTCGCTGCCGGCGGGCGAAGCCGCCGTCCGCACCTCGATGTCGGAGGGTGACATGCAGAGCGCCGGCGAGCGTTTCTCCTCCAGCCCCGGCGAAGGCGGCGAGTTTAGGTATTGCCGCGTGGTTTTGGTACCCGAGGGTGAGGTGTCGGTGGTGATGATGATCACCTCCTTCCCTCGGGCCTTGCAGGCGTCCAGCAGCACCTGCAGCGTCTCCCGGTCCCCCGGTTAATGGCGTAAACCAGCGCGGAGGCTCCGGCGTAATCGCGGGCGCTGGGATCGGCGCCGTGGGCCAACAAAACGGCGGCTACCGCCGGGCCGGCGCGTTCGGCGCAGGCGTGCATCAACGCCGTCTTGCCCGTTTTATCGGGGATGTTGGGATCGGCGCCGTTTTCCAGGAGGTACCGAACCATCCGGGGCTGCTCCGGCGGGTCGGCGTAGCCGGCCCGGCACGCGGCCATCAACGGCGTCTGCCCGGCGGCGTTGCCCTCGTTGATGTAGGCCCCCCCTTCCAGCAAGAGCCGGGTGAGGCGAAACTTGCCCTGTGCCACGGCTCGCAGCAGCGCCGAACCGTCCGCCGGTAACGCGGTTAAACCGGGCGGCCCGGCGGCACCGGGAGGGCGGCGGACGGGGCTGGGCATGGCGGCGTTTACGGCAGCGGGGATGGCGGAGGGGTGTGCTGGGCCGGGAGCGTCGCCCGCTCACTGCAACGGGGCGCGGCGCACCTTGAAGCCCCCCCGGGCCCCCCGGGGCGGCGCAGGCGCAGCTCCCTGCCTCAGTTTCCCCAGCCCCCTCCCGCCGGGGGACGGTTCCCGCCGATGCCACCGGCCGTCGCGGCACAGCCCGTGGCAGCGGGTCCCCGGGGCCGCTCTGCCGCGGGGCTGCGCCCCCCACTGTGTCCCCCCGTGTCCCCCCGTGTCCCCCCCCCACCCCCGGTTACCCCCCCCACAGCCCCTCCTGTACCCCCATCCCCCACCTGCCCCCCACGTACTCCCCCACATCCCCCTCCCGCACCCCACCCCCACCCCACCCCCTCCGGTACCCCCATTTCCCCCCCCCCCATCCCTGCCTGCGCGGTTGCCATGGCGACGGCAGCTCATCCTCCTCCTCCTCCTGCCTCTGACCGGCCAAGGAAATGGGGGGGAACCGCCGGCGCCCCCAGTTCCCCCCAGTCCCCCCAGTCCCTCCAGACCCCCCAGTCCCCCCCAGTCTCCCCAGTTCACCCAGTCTCCCCAGTACCCCCAGTCCTCCCAGTCCCTCCAGTCCCTCCAGACCCCCCAGTCCCCACCAGTCTCCCCAGTCTCCCCAGTCCCTCCAGCCCCCCCCAGTTCCCCCAGTCCGCCCCAGTCCCCCCAGTTCACCCAGTCCCCCCAGTCCCCCCTGTCCCTCCAGCCCCCCAGTCCCCCCCAGTCTTCCCAGTCCCCCCAGTCCCCCCCAGTCCCCACCGGTCTTCCCAGTCTCCCCAGTCCCTCCAGCCCCCCCAGTCCTCCCAGTTCACCCAGTTCACCCAGTCCCCCCAGTCCCCGCCAGTCTCCCCAGTCTTCCCAGTCCCCCCAGTTCCCCCAGTCCCCCCAGTCCCCCCCAGTCCCCCCCGGAGGGGTCCCCCCCCGCCCCTCCATCCCTCCCCGTTACCATGGCGACCGGAGCGCGGTCCCCCCCCGCGCCGGGTCCCGCTGCCCTCCGCCGGGGGGGGGCACAGGGGGGCACAGGGGCCGTGGGGCGGCGGTCGCCATCCGGAGCTGCCGCCGGCGGCGCGGGGGGGGCGGGGGGGGGGGAGGGCCCCCCGGGGCTGATCGGGGCGGCAGCGGCGCGGGGGGGGCGGGCGGTGAATCAGCGGTGGCGGTGGCGGAGCCGCTGCACTGCACCGCCCGCGCGGGCGGGGGGGGAGGGGCCGCGGGGGGGGGGCGGGGGCCGTGGGGCGGGGGGTGACCATGTGGGGCTGGGGGTCACAGGGTGTGGGGCGGGGGGCCGTGGGGCTGGGGGTCACATAGTGTGGGGCTGGGGGTCACAGGGTGTGGGGCTGGGGGCCGCGGGGCTGCGGGTCACAGGTATGGGGCTGGGGTGACGGGTGTGGGGCTGGGGGCCATGGGGCTGGGGGTCACATAGTGTGGGGCTGGGAGTCACAGAGCATGGGGCAGGGGCCTGTAGGGCATGGGGCTGGGGGCTGTGGGGCTGGGGGTCACAGGTATGGGGCTGGGGTGACGGGTGTGGGGCTGGGGGCCATGGGGCTGGGGGTCACATAGTGTGGGGCTGGGAGTCACAGAGCATGGGGCAGGGGCCTGTAGGGCATGGGGCTGGGGGCTGTGGGGCTGTGGGTCACGGGTATGGGGCTGGGGGTCACAGGGTGTGGGGCTGGGCTTCACATAATGTGGGGCTGGGGGCCATGGGGCTGTGGGCCGTGGGGCTGGGGGTGACGGGTGTGGGGCTGGGGGCTGTGGGGCTGGGGGTCACAGGTATGGGGCTGTGGGTCACAGGGCCGTGGGGCTGTGGGTCACAGTGCAGTGGGGTCGCAGCAGAGCGGTGCGGGGGGACACAGCGCTGGGGGGGGCTGAGACGCCGCGGGGCCGTGGGCGGGGCAGTGGGCGGGGCCGTGGGCGGGGCGCCCCGCTCCAGCCCCGCCCCCCGCCGTTCTTTCCTTCCTTCCCCCGCCACGCCCCCGCCACGCCCCCTCCGTCCCCTCCCCTCTGACTGGCTCCGCCGCCAGCAAATCAGCGCGGCGCTGGCCCGTACGTCCCGCCCCTTTCACCGGTTGCGTGGCCGCCGCCGCGCCGGACGCACGTGGAGCGACTGCGCGTGCGCGCGTGAGTACCGGCGGGGGGGGCCCCGGGACGGCGGGAGCGGGGGGGGGCGGCCCCGCGTGTCCCCCCGTGTCCCCCCGTGTCCCCCCGTGTCCCCCGTGTCCCGGGGGGCCGCTCCCGGGGGGGGCTGCCCCGTGCCGTGTCCCCACTCGTGTCCCGTGTCCCGGGGGGGCCTCTCCGTGTCCCCACTCGTGTCCCGGGGGGGTGTGTGCCCGTGTCGTGTCCCCACTCGTGTCCCCCTGTCCCGGGGGCCGCTCCGTGTCCCCACTCGTGTCCCCGGGGGTGTGTGCCCGTGTCGTGTCCCCACTCGTGTCCCGTGTCCCGGGGACCGCTCCGTGTCCCCACCCGTGTCCCGGGGGGGGTGTATGCCCCATGCCATGTCCCCACCCGTGTCCCGGGGGGGGTGCCCCGTGCCATGTCCCCACTCATGTCCCCACTCGTGACCCCCTGTCCGGGGTGGGGGGGGGCTGCCCTGTGCCGTGTCCCCACTCGTGTCCCCACTCGTGTCCCGGGGGGGGTGTGCCCTGTGCCGTGTCCCCACTCGTGTCCCCACTGGTGTCCCAGGGGGTGCCCCCCCGCGCCCCCGTCACCGGCTGTGCCCAGCGCCCCCCATGGCGGGCCGGGGCCGGGCCCGGGGCCGGGGGCAGATGACCTTCAGCGTGGAGGCCGTGGGCATCGCCAAGGGGGAGGCGCTGCCCCCCCCCACCCTCCAGCCCTCCCCCCTCTTCCCGGTAAGTCATGGGGGGGGGCCGAGGGCGGCTGAGCACCCACACACTCACCACACGTGTGTCCGGAGTGTGGCTGAGCACTGACACACTCATTGCACGTGTGCCTTGAGCATGGCTGAGCACTGACACGCTCGCCACACGTGAGCCCTGAGTGTGGCTGAGCACCAACACGCTCGCCACATGTGTGCCCGGAGCACAGCTGTGCACTGATGCGCTCACCACACATGTGCCCTGAGTGTGGCTGAGCACTGATGCACTCACTACACGTGTGTCCTGAGGGTGGCTGAGCACTGACACGCTTGCTGCACGTGTGCCCCAAGCCTGGCTGTGCACTGATGCGCTCGCTGCACATGTGCTGTGCCTCGAGTGTGGCTGAGCACCAACGCGCTCACCACACGTGTGCCCTGAGTGTGGCTGAGCACTGATGCGCTCGCTGCACGTGTGCCCTGAGTGCGGTTGAGCACTGACACACTCACCACACATGTGTCCTGAGGGTGGCTGAGCACCAACACGCTTGCTGCACGTGTGCCCTGAGCGTGGCTGAGCACCGATGCACTTGCTGCACATGTGTCCTGAGGGTGGCTGAGCGCTGACACGCTCGCCACATGTGTGCCCTGAGTGTGGCTGAGCACTGATGCGCTCACTGCACATGTGCCCTGAGCACAGCTGAGCACCAACACACTCACCGCACGTGTGCCCCGAGCATGGCTGAGCACTGATGCTCTCACCACATGTGTGTCCTGAGTGTGGCTGAGCACCAACACACTCGCCACATGCGTGCCCTGAGCATGGCTGAGCAGTGATGCGCTCACCGCACATGTGCCCTGAGTGTGGCTGAGCACTGACACACTCACCACATGTGTGCTGTGCCTTGAGCGCAGTTGAGCACTGACACGCTCACCACACTTGTGTCCTGAGGGTGGCTGAGCACCAACACGCTCGCTGCATGTGTGCCCTGAGTGTGGCTGAGCACTGATGCACTTGCTGCATATGTGTCTGAGTGTGGCTGAGCACTGACACACTCATTGCACATGTGCCTTGAGCGTGGCTGAGCACTGACACACTCACCACACGTGTGCCCCAAGCCTGGCTGAGCACTGATGTGCTCACCACACGTGTACCTTGAGTGTGGCTGAGCACTGACATGCTCACTGCACATGTGCTGTGCCCCGAGCGTGCCTGAGCACCGACACGCTCACCACACGTGTGCCCTGAGTGTGGCTGAGCACCGACGCGCTCACTGCACGTGTGCCCCGAGCACGGCTGAGCACCGACGCGCTCACTGCACGTGTGCCCCGAGCACGGCTGAGCACCGACGCGCTCGCCACACGTGTGCCCGCAGCCGCTGGAGCAGCGGGCGGCCCCCCTGCCGGGGGGGGAGGAGGGGGAGTACATGCTGGCGCTGAAGCAGGAGCTGCGCGGGGCCATGCGGAGCCTCCCCTACTGCGTCAAGCCCGGGGCGCCCCGCAGAGGTACGGGGGGGGGGACGGGGCCCCCCGCGAGCAGGGGAGGGGGGCACCCGCCCCACGGCACCCGCCCCACAGCACCCGCCCCACAGCACCCGCCCCGCTGCCCTGGGGCCTCTCAGTCCTTCTGTATTGTGGCCCCCCACGTTGGGACCCCCAACCCCAGTGCTGTGACCCCCCAGCCCCATGGCCCCCCAGCCCCATAGTCCCCAGCCCCATAGCCCCCAGCCCCACTGTGAGGTGATCCCCCCCCAGCCCCACGGCCCCCAGCCCCACTGCATTGTGCCCCCCCAGCCCTGCTACCCCGTGACCCCCAGCCCCACAGCTCCACCCCCACTGCATTGGGACCCCCAGCCCATGTTGTCACCCCCCCCCCAGCCCCACTGCGTTGGGACACCCCCCCCCCCCCCCCCCCAGCCCCATAGCCCCCCCCCCACGCTGCTGTGACCCCCCCACCGCACCGGGCCCCACTGTGGCTGTTTCCAGCTGGGCTGCCTTGCACCCCTGGGTGTCCCCATGGGTGCCCCCCCTCAGCGCCCCCCCCGCCCCACTGACTGACCCCCCCCGCCCCACTGACCCCCCCCTGCCCCACTGACCCCCCCGCCCCACTGACCCCCCCCCGCCCTGGGCTGCCCCAGATATCGAGCGCTACTCGGACAAGTACCAGCTCTCCAGCCCCATTGACAGCGCCATCGACTGGAACCCAGGTTGGGGGGCACCCGGGGGGGCGGTGTGGGGCGGGGGGGGCTCGGGGGGGGGACACTGATCCAGCCCCACTCTCTGCCCCACAGACTGGAGGCGGCTGCCGCGGGAGCTGAAGATCCGGGTGCGGCGGCTGCGGAAAGGCGGTGAGTGTGTCCCCCCCGTGTCCCCCCGTGGGGCCGGACTCGGCCCCCCTGGGGGGTGACGCTCCCCACTGCCCCCCCGCAGGGACCCCCCTCCTGACCCCCAAGTGCAAGCAGCGGGTCGCGCTCGACAAGGAGGAGGCCATTAAGAAGCTGGAGGTAGCGAGGCCGAAGGCTCGGCCGCCGTCCCCCGTGGCAGTGGGGGGTGCCCCCCCCCGCCGTGGCCCCGCTGGATTTTGGGGTCCCCCCCCGGGTTGACGCCGCAGGGGCTCCCCTGAACCCCCAGAGCCTGGAGAAGAAGGAGGAGGAGGTGACGTCGGAGGAGGAAGAGGAGAAGGAGGAGGAGAGAAGAAGGGAAGGAGGAGGAGGAAGAGGAGTATGACGAGGAGGAGCACGAGGAGGTGAGGGGGGGCTGCGGGGGGGCGCGTCCCGGTGGGACCCCCCTTGGGGTGACGGGTACAGCCGCCCCGGCCACGGGGTTGCAGGTGCCCCCCCGACCCCCCTGACCCCCCCTGACCACCCCGGATCCCCCCCGACCCCCCGCAATCCCCCCCCCGACCCCCCCCGACCCCCCCAACTTCCCCGGAGCCCCCCCAATCCCCCCCCGGACCCCCCCAACCCCCCCCAATCCCCCCCCCGACCCCCCCAGACCCCCCCAACTTCCCCGGACCCCCCCCAATCCCCCCCCGGACCCCCCCTGACCCCTCCAGACCCCTCCTGACCCCCCGGACCCCCCAGACCCCCCCCAACCCCCACGACCCCCCCCCAGACCCCCTCTGACCCCCCTGACCCCCCCCGACCCCCCCGACCCCCCAATCCCCCCCGGACCCCCCCGGACCCCCCCTGACCCCCCCCCCCCACAGGAGACCGACTACATCATGTCCTACTTCGACAACGGGGAGGACTTCGGCGCTGACAGCGATGACAACATGGATGAGGCGGTCTACTGACCCCCCCGGGACACCGGGGTCCCTGTCACCCCCCCTGGGACACTGGGGGCCCTGTCACCCCCCCCCCTCGGGACACCAGGGTCCCCGTCACCCCCCCCTGGGACACCGGGGTCCCTGTCACCCCCCCTGGGACACTGGGGGCCCTGTCACCCCCCCTGGGACACCGGGGTCCCTGTCACCCCCCCTGGGACACCAGGGTCCCTGTCACCCACCCCCGGGACACTGGGGTCCCTGTCACCCCCCCCGGGACACTGGGGTCTCTGTCACCCCCCCCCCGGGGACACCGGGGTCCCCGTCACCCCCCCCGGGGACACCGGGGTCCCTGTCACCCCCCCCGGGACACTGGGGTCCCCATCACCCCCCCTGGGACACTGGGGTCCCTGTCACACCCCCCCCGGGGACACCAGCGTCTCCGTCACCCCCCCCGGGACACTGGGGTCCCTGTCACCCCCCCCGGGGACACTGGGGTCCCCGTCACCCCCCCCAACACGGGAGTCCCCTGTCCCCCCCCCCGTCACTGCAGTCCCCTGTGTGTCCCCCCCGTCACTGGGGTCCCTGTCACCCCCCCCGGGGACACTGGGGTCCCCTGTCCCCCCCCCCAACACGGGGGTCCCCTGTCTCCCCCCCCCCCCCCCGTCACTGGGGTCCCCTGTCCCCCCCGTCACTGGGTTCCCCTGTCCCCCCCGTCACTGGGGTCCCTGTCCCCCATCGCCTCCAGCCAGCAGGTGGCACTTGTGCTCCAGGGATGGGGGGTGGGACCCCCCCGGGGTGGGACCCCCCAAGGTTGGGGCACCCCGGGGTGCTGGGGGGGGGGGGGGCGCGTGGGGCCGCCCCTCTGCCCCCCCCTCGGGGGGTCCCGGGGGGCTCCCGGACCCCTTGCGGGGGGTTGGGGGGAGGGCCCCCCCTTGTCCCCAAAGCGGGGGGGGGTCGTCCCTTTGGAGGTGTTTTGGGGGTGTCCCCCCCCCCCCGCGGCAGCTGTCTCACTGGGGGGGTTCACCCGATTTTGGGTGGATTAAAGCCGATTTCTGGGTCTCCGGCGCAGCTCAGCCTCAAACCGGGGGGGCCCCTCCGCCCCCCACCCCCCTCGCTGGGCACGGGGGGGGCACCTGCCCTGGGGGGGGGCCGGGTGCACCCATGGGTGCCCCCCCTTTTCACCCCACGCGGGCGGGGCCGGCGGCACCCGGTTTTCCACCCCATTGCCCCCCCCGGCCATGTGCGGGGCACACCCGCTATGGGGCGGGGGGGTGCAAATCCCCAGCTCCTGGAGTCAGGGGATGCAGCAGCACCGTGTCCCCATCCCCTGGGTGTCCCCAGAGCAGCAGCTCGGGGGGGGGGGGGCTGAGCAGGTTGGGGGGTGACCCCCAGTCCCCCCCCGGGGTTTCCCCGGCCGGGACGAACCCCCGTGGCGCTGGGCTCCGGCAGCACGGGGTGCAGGGTCAGGCCCCGCTCCAGCCCGGCGGGGGAAGGTTTGTGCCTCCCCGGGGGGCAGAGGGGTCTGACCCCCCCTCCCCAATCCCTGGACCTCTCGGGGGCCCCCAGACCCCCCCCCAGTTGGGGCTGATTCAGGGTGCTGGGCTGAGCCCTGCCAAACTCATTGCGTGCGCCGGCAGGGAGAAGAGCTGCTGGGAGGGGTAAAAGGGGTTTTTTTTTGGGGGGGGGGGAAGGTGTTGTCCGCAGCTGGAGGGGACAGGGAAGGGACAGGGAAGGGACAGGGAAGGGACAGGGAAGGGACAGGCGCCAGGGCGGGGCTGCTCATGTGAACCTCTGCGACGGGAAGCGCCGCCCCGGGCCGGGATCCTCTTTGGGGCCGGGATCCTCTTTGGGGCCGGTTCTCGCTCCCCGGTAATAAAACCCCAAAGAGCTGCAGCAGCTCAGGGCCACTTGGCCGCTTTGGGGTGCCCCCCCCCTCCCCCCCCCCCCCCAAAACCCAGGCTGGACCCCCCCTCCCAGCCAAAGAGGTGTCCCCGAGGGTGGCTGGGCCATCACGGGACTCCAGGAGGTGGTGATTTCCCAGCTGCACCCCCCAGTGCTCCTGTGGGGCAAAGAAATAATCCCGAGAGGGTGGGCGGCAGCGGGGCCCCCCCCGGGGAAGGATCCGGCTGGAAAACCGCCGGTTGGGTTTGGTGGGGAAGGGGGGCTGGGAAGAGCCGGGATTTGGGGGGGCGCAGCCCCAAATCCCCTGGGAAAGGAGCCGGGGGGGAGTGCTTTACCCCCCCCGCAGCCACCGCCCGGGCTCGTGCCTCGGTTTCCCCGCCAGCGCGGGGCCTCTTCCTCCCGGCGGCGCACGCGGGCGGCGCGTGGCCTCCTCGTGCTCGCGGCCGCCACCGCCACCGGTATTTTCACCCCCTACGCCGGGAGGGCGGCACGAGGCCCCGTGGGGGCGGTTTTGGGGGGCGGTTTCGGGGGGCCGGGGGACGTGCCGGCGTGTGTCACCCCGGCTGTGCCTCCGCCCCGCGGCACCCTGGCGCCCCGCACCCCGGGAGCGAGGGTGTTTTCCAGCGAGGCTGTGGCCGCATCCCCATCCCGCCGCGAAGAAGGGAGCCGGAACGCCGCCGCGCCACGTCACCCCGTGCCGGGACGAGCACCCGGGGCGGGGAGGGCCCCATGGGGCCCAAAGCTGTGGGATGCTCCGATCCCGGCGGCTCCGCATCCTTCTGGGGACATCCCTGTCCCCATCCCATTCCCATCCTATGTCATCCCAGTCCCCATTCCCATCCCAATCCTGTCCCATTCCCATCACTGTCCCAATCCCCATTCCTATCCCCCTCCCCATCTCCATCCCCGTTCCCATCCCCAATCCCATCCTATTGCCATCCCCAATCCCATCCCATCCCATCCCCATTCCCATCCCATCTCAATCCCATTGCCATTCCCATCCCAATCCCATCCCCATTCCAATCCTATTGCCATTCCCATTCCAATCCCATTGCCATCCCCAATCCCATCCCATCCCCATCCCAATCCCACCCCACTGCCATCCCCATTCCCACCCCAATCCCATCCCATCCCCATCCCAATCCCATCCCAATCCCACCCCACTGCCATCCCCAATCCCACCCCAATCCCACCCCACTGCCATCCCCAATCCCATCCCATCCCCATCCCAATCCCATCCCAATCCCACCCCACTGCCATCCCCAATCCCACCCCAATCCCACCCCACTGCCATCCCCAATCCCACCCCAATCCCACCCCACTGCCATCCCCAATCCCACCCGGTCCCGGTCCCACCCCGGGGTTCCTGCTGCCCCCGGTGCCGCGGTTGGTGCCGGCACCTCTGGCCCAGCTGGCCCCGGGCGGGAGCCGGCGCGGGCCCCACGCAGGAGCGGGGCCGGGGCAGCTCGGGGCTCCGTGGGGCGGCCGGCGGGGGGGCCTGGCTGGGGGACCCCCACCCCGCGGGGCCCCGGCCGGGCCTGTGCCGCGCTGCCGCCTCCAGCGCCTCCCGGGGCGATCCGGGCCGGCCGAAGCCGGGGAGCAGAGCCCTGCTCTGGGGGGCAGAGGCTCCGTCGCCCCCCGGAATGTCGGGGGGGCAGCTCGGATCCCTTTTTCCCAGCAACCCGCTGGCTTCGGCCCACGGTACCGCCAACCGCCGCGGCCGCGGCCCCCCCGGCTCCGCTCTTTCTGCCCATACTTGGCCCGGAGCAGGGCTGACCCTTCACCCACTTGGAGGGCGGCTCCGGCACCCCAGGACCGTGCCAGCGGGGAACGGGGACCGCGGCTCGGCCCCACGCCTCGGCGCCGGCCGCCGGGAGGGGAAACTGAGGCACAGAGGGCAGCCGGAGCAATGGGCGCCGGGGGGGTCTCCCCGTGGATGAGTGTAGGGGGTCCCCGTGAGCCCCACACCCATGGGAGCAACTGGGGCGTCACCGGTGTCACCGGCCGGCGGTGTGGCACGTACAGGGACCTCACTCACCCCACGGGGAGTCGGGGTCACCGGGGCCGAAGGTGCGGGTTGGGGAGCGTGGCCGGACAAACCGCACGGGCCTGGCATGGCCGGAGCCGCCGGCGTCCCGGCGATAAGGCCCCTACGTGCCGAGCCGGTGCCGCGCCGCGCCGGCAGCGGGGAGATAAGGGCAGGTTGGGGGTGGGGGGGGAAAGGGGCTCTGGCAGGACGGGGAAACTGAGGCACAGTGGATTTGCATGTGGGCACAGCCGGAGAGGACCGGGACCCCGCCACAGGGCTCTGGTGCCGGCCCCGTGTCCCCGCTCCGGGGGTGCCGGTTGAGGTGTGGCAGGGGGGCTCACCGCAGCCCCCCGGCAGCGAGCGGCCGGGTGACGCGGGCGGCTGCCAAGTCGGGGAGGGGTGAGGGAGCGGAGCGCTCTGCCGGAATCCCGCTGCTCGGCTCCGCCAGCACCCCGGCCCCTTTTTCCATCAACTTTCACCTACATCCCCCAAAAAAGGGCCGGCGGAAGGGGGATGCGGCCGTGCCAGCTCCAGCGGCGATGGAAAGCCAGGCAGGCACCGATGCCGCGCACGCGGCTTGGCCGCAGGCAGGAATTTTGCACCCCGAGGCCCAGGCTGGTCTCCCAGGGCCGCACCCCGGCCCTGCCTCAGTTTCCCCTCCCAGCCCTCAGCGCTCACCCCGCTCCCCAGTGCCGCTTTTCCACCAGATTTTGTCTTTTCACCCCGGAGAAATCCGAGATCTGGAGAATCCAGAGGCCTGGGGAGCCGCCACAGCGAGGGCAGGGGGCTCCGCTCCCACCCCGGCTGCTCCCGCGGCCGCAGGCTCGGCAGAGCTCGGCTCGTGCCAGGCCGCCGGCGATCCGGCCACGGGGTGTGCAAAAATGGGGAGAAAACCCTCCTTTGAGCGATTACGGCTGGAGTCGCTTCTCCAGGCAGCAGCGAGCCGCCGCGCTGTACCCAAAAAAGGCCCAGCAGCTGCACCGCGGCGGCTGCGGTTGGGTGCCCCGCTCAGTTACCGGAGGCAGCACCCAAAGGCGGGTGCCGCGACAGCACCCAGCTGCGCCGGTGGATGCATCACCCCCCCATGGTGACCCCACCGCCGCTTTCGGGGCCCCGGCAGTGCCCCCCCCCCCCCGCGGCCACGAGCTCAGCCAGCGCCTCAGGGAGAGAGATCTTTATTAAAACCACGGCCCGCCCGGGGCGCGTGCACGGCCATACAAAATAGACACTTCCTTCGCTTTTCCCCCAAAACCCCACGTACAAAAGAGTAGAAAAGGAGTTTTTCGTGATCGCCGGTCGCGGCTTCCACCGCCCGAGGCAGCCGGCGGGATGCAGGCGCTCTTCACGCCCCCCGCACCGGGAAGAGCCAGCCCCCCGGCTTGGGTTCCGCCGGGATGAGCCAGGTTTGGACAAGCTTTTGGTCAGGACAGCTTGCGTGGTGACGGTAAGAGGGAACCGGGTGGGAATTCTGCTGGGACAGGGGGAGCGCCGGCTGGCGTCTCCGGCGGGATGCCATCGGCCCCCGCAGTGCTGCCCAGGCCAGCGGAACCGGCGACCAGGGGAGGCCGGTGTGGCGGTTACCGACGGGGATCGAGGGACTAGGGACTCTGTCAGCTTCCGTGGGCTGAGAAGGTAACACACGGGGATCAACGCCACGGATGTGGAACCGGGGAGCCGAGCTTCCGACCGGAATTCTAGAGAGAGAACGGGCCGGCATGCGGGGCAGCACTGCTGGGACGGGGTCAGCTTCTCCGGGACAGGCGGGGAACCGAGGCGCGGGGACAGGCGGCGCCCGCGTCGGTCGAAGGCGTTTTCTGACGGAACGCCTGGTTTTTGGAAGTCTTTTTCGGCCGGACTCCGCCTCTCCTCGGGGGGTGCCGCGCAGGCCTTTGAGGCCTTTGCACCTCCCCGGCTCCGCCTCAGGATTCTCCCGCTGCTTCCCACCGAAGCGCCTCGGTAGTCTGGGGTTTTTTCGGAAGACTTTGGCTGCGAGCGAGGTGCGAAGCCAGCCCTGGGCCACGCCAGGGTTCCTCGGCACAGCCCGCACGGGAGGGAACACAGACTCAGACTTCACCACCTCTTCCACGCTCACCGCCGGGAGCCGCCGGGACACCCGTGCCCCTCAAGCGGCCGCTCCTCCGGCAGCGGGGCGCGCCGGGCGAGGTCCGCGCTGCCGCAAGGCCCCCGTCACGGTGGAGCCAAGAGTCCAAGAACAAGCGGGAGAGTTAGCCCTTGACTCGGCACTCACTGCACGTTGTTGTTGGCGACGCAGGGGTCCACCTGCGGGAGGAAGCCCAGGGGCCCTTGAGATCCCTGGGGAGCCGATCCCGAGCCGAAGGCCCACCGCAGCCCCTCCGCCGCGGCCGCCCCGCCGGGGCTCTGCCCCCCGCCCGCAGCAGCGCTGCCACTCACCTCCGTGTAGGTGGGGGGCGGCATGAACTTGAACTCGGGGGCGTACATGAAGATGGGGCTGTCGAAGCTGTCGGGATCATCCAGGAGCGGCGTGGTGGGGCTCTCCAGGCGGTGGTCTTCGGGAACGATGTCCAGGTAGCAGGGGGGAGCTGCGAGGGACGGAGGGAGCCCTGAGCTCTCGGGGATCCCCTGCGCTCCCCCGCGGCACCCCACCCCGACCCCTCTCAGCCCCCCCAAACTTGGGGGGTCCCAGGGGTGCCCACCGAGGAAGCCCTGGCCGTCACCAGGCTGCCACTCACCTTCCGGAGCGTCGGGGAGGTTCAGGTCCACCCAGCTCATCTCGGAGCTGGTCTGGCTGGCCATGCTGGAGCTGCGGCTGCCGATGCCCGAGCGGCTGCCGATGACGAGGGGCAGCTCCAGGATGATCTTCTTGGAGCCGGGGACGCTGACGTAGATCTGCGAGGGGAAAGCGCGGGGTTTTAAGGGGCGTCGGGAGCCCAGAGGGGACGGAGTTTACCGCCTGACGAGGCGAGGAAGAGCAACGGCAACCGGCGGCGCTCACCTGCAGGAAATACTCCACGCGCAGGATGTTGCAGCCCAAGATGGACGGTTTGAGCTTCTTGACGCGGATGGTTTTGCCCCGCCAGGACTCGGACATGCCCGAGATGATGTGGTTGCCTCGGACGCAGGAGAGTTTCTGGGTGAAGACCTTGGTCTGGCCGTTGGCCAGGTAGGTGTGCTTGGCGACGATGGCCGCTTTGGGCACCACAATGCGGGAGCAAGTGTTCTCGAAGTCGGCGTTGATGCAGATCTCGTCACCTGGGGAGGGGAAAACGTTGGGCGGTTGGGAAGGTCGGAGCCTTTTCCTTGCGGGAAGCCCGTTTCAGCTGCCCCCCACCCGGCCCCCCGTCTCCCCTCCTCCAAGAGAGGAGGACAGGCTCTTACCTTCACAAAACCCTTTCCTGTCGATCTGGGCGCTGACCGACACGCGGCCGTCGGGAATGAACATACAGGACACCTTCTTCTCCTTCTTGGCAGCAATCGGGGACTGCAGAGAGACCAGACTGTTACCGAGGGGAACCCGCCCGCCGCCCCCACCTCACTGCCCCTTTCCTTCCTCCCCTTTGGCAACAGAAGCTTCGAGTTCCGCACGAGGCTCAAGCGGAAGCAGAACAAGCGCCTCGCTTTAGAGCTGGCTCGGTGTAGGTTTCTAGAAGTAACCGGGACTTCTTAAGAACTAAGTATTTAATCCGCGCCCAGCGATAAAGCCTCTTAGGGGAGTCTTAACGGCAGAGGTCGGACTGACCCCAGCCAAGGGCTCTTCTCCCTCCTAACGCCTGCCGAGACCCAGCCCTCTCCGAGGGAAGCGGCACTCACCAGCAGCTCCGGAGTGTTCACGTCGACAGGATCCATGACCTCGAAGCGCTTCTTTATCTCCTGAGTGGGAAAGGACGGGCGCTCCAGGAAGGCTTTCACCCAATAATCCACACAGCCGTACTTTCCCTTGAAGGTGGTGCCCAGAGGCCTGTGGGAAGAGACGCTTGTGAGACACATTTGAGGCACCAAGAGGGTCTTCCATAGGGATCCAGTTTCGTTTTAAGAGGCGGCGTTCGTCCCATACTCACCCCTGGGGAAGCTCGAAGCCGAATTTGTACTCGTATTTGTTCCCGGGTCTCAGGATTACAGAGCCGTCCCCATCTGGGAAAAGAAAAGGGGAAGGGAAGCGTCAGCTGAAGCCCCGTGGGTCCGTTCCGAAGCTCCATCCTCTGTTCTGCTTACAGAGGCGGCGATGAAGCTGAGCTGAAGCCGCATCAGCTGTTGGCGAAGAGCCACCCACACCTGCCCCCAAGAAAGGCCCGAGAAGCCGGCGTCTCCTGGAAGCAGGGAAGCGCTGCTCCTTCCATCTCACTCCTCTCAACATCCCCATCCCCAGGCAGAACACCGTGTCCTGATGCACTTCGCTCCCTGGCACCTCTCCTCGCCACACCCTACTTCCACTTCGCGGGAGCACCAAGCACCCGCTCCTCTCCCCAACTACTGCCTTATCTCCATGACTTCACGTCACCCCGCTTATCTCCCGGGACGCTTTGCCAAGTCCCTATCTCTCGCCTTCCCTGGAGCCAGCCTAAGAGGGAGGCTGCCGAAGGGAGTTCTCCACGTCCCGGGGAAGAGGCTCCCTTGTCTCGGGCGAGATCCGCTCTCGCCCCTCCCTGACCACCACCCATCCAGCGGCACCCAGCCGAGGCCAACTCCAGTACTCGCTCCCCGCGGGCGTACGCCGTCGCCGCCTGTTCTGCCAGCTGCGCCGGCGGCTTCTGTACGCTCCGGCAGGCAGCTCGTCCGGCTCTTGGTTAAGGTCTAGTCAGGGCTCGGCAGCCCTCGGCTTTCAAACTTTGAACTTGACTTAGCTGAGCCCCGCTGTCCTCTGCCTGTTCAGGTTCCGGCGAACCTGCTTGTTTCCCCCAAGGCTCACCCAACATCCAACCCCACTTTCGCCTCCCCGCCGAGCCCCGACACCAGCGAAACGCCGCGGCTCCTCACCGCGCCACCAGCCCAGTCGACGCGTACCCAGAGAGGAGGCAACCAAGGACTCGCTCCAGCCTCCCCAGAGACCAACCAGCAGGAAAAGCCGCCGGTCAGCGGTCAGCTCTCAGGCCCTTCCCTCCCCACCACCTCCTGCCGCCCCAACTCCCTTCTCCCGGCCCCACATCCTCACCAGTGGGCTGCTCCTCCAGGGTGAGGACGTCCTCGAAGCGCAGGTACTCCATCTCCTGCCTGCACTGCTGGGGGCCCTTGGCCCAGTTGACTTTGGCCACCCCGCAGGCCAGCACCTTGACGGCGCTGACGCGAGTGACCTCGGCCACCTCCACCAACACGCGCCCGGCCACCTTCTCCCCACTGCAGTAGACCTTCTCAGGCTCGCTGAAGGCCATCAGGAAGGTCTTCACCTTCTTGAACATCACCATGGCTGAGGTGAGCGTGGGGAAAGGCTCTTGCGAAACCAGCGAGGGGGCTGCACAGGCCAAGAACCGCGGGGCTTTTTTTCCCCTGGTGAGGAAAAAACACCCTGAAAGCGTCTAATTTTAGTCAAAAAGGGCACTTTCAGCCTTCGCTCGCTAGAGGTGAAGGGGATAAGCCGCGCCGCGCCGCGCCACAGCCGTCCGCACCGCCCGCAGCCCTCAACGCTTTGAGAGCGGCCCCCGCCGGCCGCGGCCTTTTATAGCCTCCGCCTCCCCGCCCTCCCCCCGCCCGCGCTTGTTGATGCCAGGAGCGCCACGCCGAGGGCGCGTGGCCAGGCGTGCTGCTCGCGTGATCAGCGCCCCCATTGGCCGCCGCCGCCTTGTTTACAGCCCCGCCGTCCAATCAGCGCGCCGGGTGCGGAGCGTGGACAGCGTGTGAAGGAGAGGCGAGCGTGTTCAAGGGAGAGGAGGGTGGAGGGGGGGACGGTGAGGGGGACGGAGTGACAGCGCGGCAGGCCAATGGGGAGCGAGGACGAGCGGCGGCGGGGGCCAATGGCGAGCGGGGAACAGGATGTAATGTTCTGGGCCGGGAGGGAGGGGGAGCGCCCTCAGGGTCGGGGCCGTCCCCGGGTTGGGACCTACTGGGCTGGGCCGGGCGGTACTGGGCGAACTGGGAGCGGCTTGGCAGGGCCTGCGGTGCTCCCCTCACCCCTCCGGGGCCTTCCTTCCCCCTTCCTCAGCCCCCCACCCCCAGGGCGGCCTGCGGGCTTTTCCACAGGCCCCCCGGCCTCCCCTCAGCCAGCACCTGAGGCGTTTCCTCAGCCCCCCTCCGCCGTACCCCCGCTCCCCCCACATAACCTGAAGTAAAAAAGGACGGATTTGGGGTAAGGGATGGAAACCTGACCCTGGGGGCCTCCCTCTGTCCTTCTGGGGGGTAATGGGGGGGGGGGGGGGCGCTTTCCACAGCCCCCCGCAACCCAGCCCTGAGGGATCTGTTCCCCCTCGCCGCGATCCGGGGACCCTTCCCAGAAATATCCCCCTCAACGCGCCGTCATAGCGCTAAAAGCGAAGCGTGACACCCCCTCCCGCTCCCCCCGGCGCTTCGGGATCCTCCGAGTCAGCGTCTTGAGGCCGGGGCGGGGGGGGGCACAGAAAGTAGCCGGTGAGAAAATCTGAGGCGAATGTTTATTTTTAAGATCGCAATGTCTAGCTGTTTCTCGCCGTTCGCTGTAGAAAATGGGGGATTTTTTTCCGTCAACACCTTGATCGGAGGGAGGGCAAACAACCACATCCTTCCTATAAACCCTGCCCGCGGCAGGCCCCTCGTCCCCGTTTTCCAGCCGGGATTTGGGGAGCGGGGACTGTTGCGTTGTGCCTGTAGGAGCCTTTCGACTCAGAGAAACCCTCGAATTTTCCTTCCTAGATAATTTTTGCTGAGCAGACATTCCTCTCCGGCAGGCGGGGGCTATTTTGCCCTTGGTTTTAAAAGCCGTTAATGCTTTTACAGTTCAGGAAAAGACAGGGAGTGGAGGAAACGGGAGAACAATATTTTTGGAGCCACCCAACGAGGCAGGAGTGGAAAACAGGAGCTCTCAAGACCTCCCCACCCCCACGAGGAAAAGGGATCTGTTTTTGTTAGGAGGTGTCTCCGTTGTCCTTCGGAGCTTGTTTGTCCGTGTGTTTCTGGCACACACCGTGCTTTTCTTTCTCTGCCATCCTCTCCTTCCCCCGGAGTTAATTCACACCTGTTAGTATAAACCGATAAACCGGCCAGATAAACTGTAGGGCATAAACTGTTCGCCTGCCGAACTGCAGGACAGATTTCCTTGCTGCGAGAGAATTATTTCACAATTAGGGACGTAATGGAGGAACTGCAGCTTTTTCCTGCCGCCTCTGGTCCCGGCAGGCTCGCCCCATTGTCTCTCGTGGCACACTAGGAAAAAAGGTGCCGGATTAACGAAGAATTGCGGATTTGTTCTAATTTGGCAAAGCGAGGAGAGCTCTCTTTCCAGCCTTGCCAGCTATGGGATATTTAATCCCAAAGACCCCAGCTTGGATCTGCGCCCGGCGTTCCCTTCGGAGCCGTGTTTACGCTCTCCCTCTCCAGTTTCCCCCGGTGCCCGTCTTTCCAAGGAACATGTATCCAGCCTGGCTCTCGTGGCCCACAGCTGCTCGCTCTCGGACAGTAAAACACGTTCCAGCAATGTCAAAGGACGATCGAGTCCTCAGCTGAAGAGTTTGCCAAAGATACTGTCCAAGACACGTTCCACGGCCTGAACCCTCGCCAAATTCCTCTTTATCTGTCGATCAGCTTTTGCCCTTTGCTCCCCTGACCCCTATCCGGCTGGAAATGCCTCTCCAGCCCTTCTGCAGAAGAAGGAGCGGCTGTAATTTCCTCAGGGCTGAGGCTCGGTTCACAAGGTTCCCCACACAAGCAGCACCCTGGCTTAAACAAGGGTTTCGGAAACGCTTAGGAGTTCTAGCTTGTGACAACGAAAGCTGCAAAATGTCACGTCTCCCTCAAAAAACAAGGGCATCAGAAGGGAAACCGCTTGCGTTTCTGGACAGAGACCAGCTCTTGGGGGCTTCCTTGCTCCCACTAAACAATTAGTTTACGGCATTCACCCCTGTATTGGGTTTGCGTGGCAGCGCTTTGGTAGCGGGGGGGCTACAGGGGTGGCTTCTGTGAGAAGCTGCTAGAAGCTTCTCCTATGTCTGATAGAGCCAATGCCAGCCGGCTCCAAGACGGATCTGCCACTGGCTAAGGCTGAGCCCATCAGCAACAGTGGTAGCGCCTCTGTGATAACGTATTTAAGAAGGGGGGGAAAACCGGGAAGGGGCAGCCAGAGAAGAGAGGAGTGAGAATATGTGAGAGAAACAACTCTGCAGACCCCAAGGTCAGGGAAGGAGGGGGAGGAGAGGCTCCAGGCGCCGGAGCAGAGATTCCCCTGCAGCCCATGGTGAAGACCATGGTGAGGCAGGCTGTGCCCCTGCAGCCCATGGAGGTCCACGGCGGAGCAGATATCCACCTGCAGCCCATGGAGGACCCCATGCAGGAGCAGGTGGATGCCCGAAGGAGGCTGTGACCCTGTAGGGACCCCACGCTGGAGCAGGCTCCTGGCAGGACCTGTGGAGCCGTGGAGAGAGGAGCCCACGCTGGAGCAGGTTTGCTGGCAGGACTTGCGATCCCGCGGGGGACCCACGCTGGAGCAGTCTGTTCCTGAAGGACTGCACCCCGTGGAACGGACCCATGCTGGAGCAGTTCGTGAAGAACTGCAGCCCGTGGAAAGAACCCACGTTGGAGAAGTTTGTGGAGAACTGTCTCCCGTGGGAGGGACCCCACGCTGGAGCAGGGGAAGAGTGTGAGGAGGAAGGAGCGGCAGAAACAACGTGTGATGAACTGACCGCAACCCCCATTCCCCGTCCCCCTGCACCGCTCGGGGGGAGAGGTAGAGAAAATCGGGAGTGAAGTTGAGCCCGGGAAGAAGGGAGGGGTGGGGGGAAGGTGTTGTTTTTTAAGATTTGGTTTTACTTCCATTATCCTACTCTGATTTTGATTGGTAATAAATTAAACTAATTTCCCCAAGTCAAGTCTGTTTTGCCCATGATGGTAATTGGTGAGTGATCTCCCTATGTCCTTATCTCGACCTATGAGCCTTTTCCTCATATTTTCTCTCTCCTGTCCAGCTGAGGAAGGGGAGTGAGTGAGCAGCTGTGTGGTGATTAGTCCGGCTGGGCTTAAACCACGACAGCCCCCCTCTCAGCTCATTTCCCACGGGGATCGTGGTGCTCGGAGGGTCCCTCCAGCCTCCACCCAGAGCAAAGCTACTGCTGAGGGTGGGTGGGGAGAGGGGCCGGAGCCTTGTCCTCTCCGGGTGTGCCCGGCCGGGGGCGAGGGACGGCGAGGAGAGCTGTGTGACTGACGTTACACACTGGGGATAACCCGGTTCAAAAGCTGCAGGGTTGGGCTGAGCGAGAAACCTGGCCCTGAGGTAACTCACTGGAAGCCGGGGCTGCTGCGTGGGTCACGGAGAAGGAATGGGGTAAGGTAGAAACCGGGCAGCGCAACAGCCTTCAGCCCCGCGCTCCGTGCCGGCCACGTCGTGCCTCGCTGGAAACTGCCCTTCTTCCCACCATCTGTCGGCGCGGAAGTCAGGGACACAACACGACGATCAATATGATCAGGTTGATGCCGCTTTATTGCTCAGATAGCTCAGTTCATATACATTCTGTTGTCGCATTACACGCGCCGTCGGCCTTATGATTGGTTTTCAGCAAGGAAACACGCGACTCTAAGCATTCTACCATTGGTTAAAGCTAGCTGTCCACGCGAACGTGGCTCCCGCCTATACCCCGGTTGAAGTTCTGTCTTTATCATGCTTTCTTCCCTTTTCTTGTTCTGCTTTTAGATTACACAGCATTCATGCTGCCTGAATGTAACCTTTCAGTCCGTATCGTTGTCTGCTCATAACCTTTGAGTACAGAGGCCTACATCCAAGTTAAGTACAGATCTTCAGTGCTTGGAGTGTTCACAGGATGTCCATTCCTTACCAGAAAATCTCCCACAACCATCCATCTGAATCCCGCTTGTCATAAAAGCCCAATGCTCAGAAAACCCTTTTTTCCCCCCAATCTGGCTTATCGGGAGCCGCTACCCGTCGTTGCCTGGAGAAGCCAGGCTCCTCTCGCGGCCGGCTGTCCTTTGCCCCCTCTATCAGACAACCGGCTGCCACCCCTGAATTTCTTAGAGAGCTGGTGGGTGCAGCCCGGGAGCGTCTCGGTGCTGTTTTCTGGTTTTTTCACCATATATGGTTGCTTCCAGCAAATTCGAGGCGAGGAGGCGGGGGAAGAGAAGGACGCGAAGGGATTCACAGTGGCCGGAGCGAAGGGACAGAGTGTGCCTGTTGTGCAGTCGAGAACGGGACCTGGGGCAGAAAAGGCATTTCCTTTGGCGAGGTTGTTTATGTACAGGGAATGTAATAACTAAATCCCACGCTGATTGCATCGGGTGCGTGTCGCTGCAGCTGGAAAACGAGGGACTGTGGGACTTGGGTGGCTCCTGGAAAGCCGCTGCTTGTCCCACGCTCGGTTTCTGGCTGCTCGCGTTTGGCTGTGGCCACGGCAGTGATTCAACAGCAAAAGGGCCGCCTGAGGTTTCTAGGTTTGAAAGCGGGCGGTGAAGCAAGGGGAGCGTCTCTGTTTCAGTTTCTAAATAAAACCAGCAGTTTTTGCTGAGGCTGTTAAGGTTTGCGGTGCCCGGCTTGAGGCAGGGGAGCACAGCGCCGCCGGGTCCCAGGAATACCGAGGTGTTTCCCAGGGATCTACCCGAAACGGGTTGGAAAACTCTCAGTCCAGATCCCCGTTAGGGGTTTCCAAAATCAGCTTTTTTTTGCTGCTTTCATCCCCAGCGATGCCTTGTGTCGCCGCTGCCGGTGCTTCGTAGCGTTGGGCAGGCTGCGTACCGCTTTGAGATGCTTTGGGATCCCCTTCTCCCCTGCCCCATCCCCGCTGAACGGGGAGAAGCCCTCTCAGGGCTCGGGCGTGAGGACTGTTCCCCCAGAGCCCCAGGTTTCCAGCTCCTGCTGAGGAGTGCGATGTGAAAGCTCGCCCTGACAGACGGCTCTTTGCCGTGGTGGGATTCCTTCACTTCTTTTCCAGCCAGATTGTGTTTTTGCACCAGAGGAAGGGGAAACCCAGAGCCAAGTGTCCACAGCCTGTGTGTGACAAGAGACTGAGCTCGGTCATCCATAAACAAGGAGGAATTTGAATTCAGGGTTTGGGAAGTCCCGCATCTATCATCTGCTCTGGGCCGGAAGACTCAGTCCTTACGTCAGCCCTTTCCTCCGGCTGGGAGAGCGTGACCTCTCCTGGGCTCCCGGCGCACGGCAGGGCCAGCTGAACGCACCGCTCTCGCCTCCGTCAGCCAAGCCTTCCTCTTCCAAAAGAACAAATCCAGCTCACCTCTTTGCCAGGGAGGTCCTCTTCGCCTTTGGCGTCAGCTGGGTTTGAAATATGTTGTTACGGAGGGAGGAAAAAGTATCATAAAGCAAAAGATTTCCCCAGCTTCCACCCCTGCTTCATCCATTTGTCCCTGGAAAGGCGCCGGCAGGTTCCGCAGATGCTGGAGAGAGCAAAGAAATAAGACGGTTTTCCTACTTTCCAGCAGCCAAAGCTGCTCTGCCAGCGTGCGTGTGCCTGGGGGCGAGGGGATCCTCACCGGAGATGCTCACCCCGAACATCAGGCTCCCTAACGTAGAGAACTGTGGAGGAATGGCTTAGTAAAAAGGGAGACGATCTGATTCCCATGAGCAACCCAGTCTCTGATGAGAGGGAGGGCTCGGAGGAAACCGCTAACTGTCCTTGAAAGCCTGTTGTGATAAGAGACAGTGGAATGGTAAACAAGAAGAAGGAGCTACATCCACGAAGAGGAGAAGTGCTCCTGTGCGTGCGCAAGAGCACTGTACCAATCACACTCGCCGCCCTGGCGCGTGAACAGAGGCTGTAAGCCAATTATACAACTGTTGCGGACGCGTGTTCTTGGCATCTGTCTATATATACTCTGTAAGCTTGAATACAGGGGAGAACGACTATACTCATATTGAGATCCCATCGTTACTCCGGGTGGTTCTCCCTCTCCAACAGAGAACCAGCTTGGGTGGCTAAAGCTGGGGGGGACACGCAGCCACAATCCTCGACCTCCTTCACCCTCCCTGATCTCCAGGCAAGGAGGCCACGCAACCGGCACGGGCGCCTTGCCGTGTTTGGGGTGGGGGTGACCCTCTCCTGGGCGGGGGCTCTGCCCACTCCCCCGAAGTCCCGCTCATCCTTTGGCTTGTGTGGACATCTAGAGGCCCTGCCAGGAACGGCTCCGCGGTGGCCTTCCTACGGGCGACAGCCCGATGACTCCGGCGTTCTTCGGCCCGCCCGCTCCTAGCTACGAAGTTTAAGAGGAGGCAAGTCAAGCTGCCTTTAAATTCGGCTGCCATGAGCCAATTTCTCACGTTTCGAGCATGCTGCTTGTGTATTTGTAACGGTGAGAGCGAGCGTTAATCTTTACTCTGCCTGTTCACAAGCAGGAATAGCTGTACGAAGCGGACAGCCGTGGCGTTTGCCACTGGATGAGGACAAGGGGAGGTTGGACCTCCAGAGATCCGGCTTCTGGGCGTCTGTTGCCCAAATGCCACTGGCAGCTTCTTTCTTTCTTCCTTTTTTTCTGCAGTTTGAGGTTATTTTTCATGGCACATGAGGAGGAACGCGAGGAAGCGTTCCACGCCGAGACGTGCCCGGTTCAGTCACTGTCTGCGTTCCCGTTCCCCGCTGGGGACGCTGCTCAAGGTGTTGGCCATTGCGAACATGAGGAAGCTGAATCTAACCCTGAACTTTGTGGAGGAAGTTCTCGCCTTGGCCTTAACATCTTGCTGAGAAAACATGCTGGAGTCTGTCAGGAAACGCGCCGAGGAAAGCTGCACGTTCCTGCGGCTGTTAAACCAGCGCTGCCATTCTGAAGACCTGCTTCTGATCTGGAGAGCTCTGGTTTGCGGGTCGGAGGCTTGGCAGCTCCAACTTCCACAGCTGCGTGCCCTCCCTGCCGCACCGGGAGCTGGCAGACGAGGCCACCGCTGCTGATCAGGCTGATTTACGACACATAGAAGCGGCTGCTAATGAAGATTCAGGTTTGGCTGCTACACCTCATGCCCCGAGGCCTTGGAGTTTCTCTAACTCCTAGAAATCGGAGTGAGACGGGATGTCAGAGGAGCGGATTGTCCCAGACGTCTCACACCTTCCTGCAAGATCCAGTGCTGGCTGCTGTTGACAACCGCCTACCAGAGCGGGCAAACCCCAGGTCTGGTCCAGACTGGGAATTCCCTTGCTCCAACCGCCCGGGTTGGGCATCGGGATGCAGAATGGCCCAAACTGGGCTCACTTCTGAAAATGCTGGCCAGCGTTGCCGGTGTCATTTAGAGCAGGTGACATATGCTAGGAAACTTAAAGGCTCGATCCAAAGTCTGCTGACGTCAATGGAAATACTCTTGTTGACATCAGTGGGGCTTGGATCCGCGCCTACGTTCCGCTTCTTTATTTCAGACTGCAATCTGTCGGGGGTGGAAAGGTCTCCCTCCTACTTGCAGACTTTAGCACATCTCTGAACGGTCTTGCTTCCTCTGCAGTCATTAGGTTGAGTACGGAACAATTTGGAGAACAGGCGCAAACCCATTCGACGCTGTGCACGTTCCTTCCGCCTTGCTGGACCCCAGCCAGGCTGCAGCTCAGGTTTAAGCATCTGTGTTGCGTGTGAGGGAGGTGGTGGCCTTGGCTGTGACGTGCTGTGACTCCCAACGCCTGCTCCAACCAGAATCAGAGCTTCAGGCCTCCGTGAGCTGCTCAGGGCGGTCCAGCTCACCTCTTCCAGAGAGCGCTGGCCAAAGTCCTCTCTTCGAGGAGTGTCTGGACAATGCTCTTAGTCATATGGTTTAGTTTTGGGTAGTCCTGCGAGGAGCAGGGAGTTGGACTGCATGGTCCGCGTGGGGCCCTTCCAACCTGAGATGCTCTGTGGTTCTCCTGGGCTTTGGGGTTTGTCAGGTGGATGATGTGTGCGGGGTCTTGAAGCCACCTTTCACGGGCAGACCCAGGAGTCTCCGCTTTCCTTTCCAGTGGGAGCGAAGCCCTGGCAGCCCAATTCGTTGCCTCCTTCCCGGGGCGGGAAGTTAGTCAGCGGGTTGGGAGGGGTGAGTCTGTAACAGCCCTCCTGCAAAGCTCTGGGTTAGCCCTCGCCACACTCCTCGGTGGGGACAGAGCTAGTGTAATGCCTCCAGACATGGGGTGGGCCAGGCTCCGCCGGGCCACTTCCCTGCCGTGCCCCTGTGCCCAGGGCTCGCGCGGGATCACCTCCGCCGCCTTCACGTTGCTGGTGGGTCCTGGGGACCCATTTGATGACTGTGGAGGTACCAAGAGGCTGGATCTGGGGGGGCGAGCGCGGCCCCGCTCGCCTGCAGGGGCCATCAGCCAGCGAGATCCTCACCTCTCCCTTAGGAAAGCCCCCTTTCCCCGTTCC
This sequence comes from Gavia stellata, assembly GCF_030936135.1. Taxonomy (NCBI): domain Eukaryota; kingdom Metazoa; phylum Chordata; class Aves; order Gaviiformes; family Gaviidae; genus Gavia; species Gavia stellata. The sequence continues at coordinate 1,013,583 of NC_082626.1, forward strand.
ATTCCCGTTGGGTGGCTCCGCTGGCCGAAATCTAAAGGATAATTATACTCTGCATCCTAAAATCTGTCCCTGCGGCGTGACCGAGACGCTGTTTCTGGCAGCTGCGTAGCATCGCTGTGCGCTGTTAAAGAGCTGCTGTTCTGCACCCTGGAAGTGGCTACCTTTTATTACGGGATCGAGTCAAGCCTGTTTCTGTAAGGAGCTCCAGCGCTCCCAACCCTGCAGCCTCTTCAGGGCTCCTGAGGGTTTTATCCCTATGGGGAACGTTGCTCCCGAGGGGACCTGCAGCCTCTGGCAAGGTGGTGGAGCGTAGCAGCGAGGCAGGCCAGCTTCCTCTCATTCGGTGCGTGTATATATAGACCACAAAGCGCTCCAGAGTAGAAGGAGCGGTGGGTGGAAGGCGAGATATTATTATCTTCACCTGCTGCTGCCGACCAAAGAAATAAAGAGACAGATGACAGGAAATGAGGACTTCAAAAATAGACATCTTTAATGTCAAAACCGTCGGGGATTAGCGAGAGCAGCGTACAAGAAACAGAGAAACTCTCATGCTAGGCACCGTGTGCTTTGAGTGCGTGTCGGAGGAGGAAATACCCTGAGATATCTAAGAAACATGTCTGGATTTACTCTTTGTGCCCTCGGCGGAAAAGCCGAAGGAAAAAAAACTGACCAAAGAAACTGCAGATACACTGAAACGTGAATTGTAAAACCTCCTTTACAAAACCTTGTCAAACCTTTGTAAAACCTTCACGGCTCGACAGATCCTCTGTACCTGGACGATCTGCAGTTCTCTTTCCCCGAGCTGCTTGCCCAGATCCTGCCCGTGTCTGCCAGCTTCATTCTTTGCCCCCACAAGGCTAGGGCTTTGCAAGGCTCTTCTCACGGCTCCACGGGACGGGAACGGCAAAGGTTTTCATGTGAGCCCTCTTTATTAAAAAAAAAAAGTCTTTGCGTATGGAAAATATTTCTTATCATATAGAACTCTGTCTGCTTTACTTAAAACTTCTTAAATATATTAAACATCTAATTTGGCCTCACCTCTATACTTATGTACATCTGCTAGTAGTTCCCTTGCCCATCAAGAGAGTCGTGTGGCTTTTTGCCAGCTCCGCGTCTTCGTTATTAATTCTCTTTGGCAATTGAAACCCACAGCCTGGGTTGGATTTGAACGGGGTTGTGACAGTGACAAAGTTGGGCCCGGGGGAGAGGAATACCACGGGGTATTTTTCCTCACTGAAACTCAACGCTGGTCCAAAGTCCAGAAGTGGCTATATTGAGTCCTAGACAGATGCCAAGACAACAAAGAAAAATAGCAACGGTAGCCTGAAATGTCAGAGACCTGACGCTCTGCAGCTGCCGACGCTGGAAATTAACACATTACTAATCCCGAGAGAGGAGAATACAGTACGAAATTGTTGATTTCTAGCTCAAAAATCTCAAACCTTGGTCACAACACTCCGATAACCAACTTACTGCTTGCTTCACTCCCGTGTGGCTTCGGTAGCAGCTGGGTCAAGGGGCCCCAAATCCACCAAACAACACTTTTTGCCTGCTAAAAATTGGGATCTGGGCTTTGAGCCCATTCTTTCGGAGTCTGTGGGGTTCCTGAGTGAAAGTCTGCTGTAGTAGCACGGGAAGAAAGGGGTAAAGCAAGGTTATGGAAAGGCTTTGAGGGGCAGAGAGGTTTTCTAAACGTGTCTTCAGCCCGCGTGTTTCTTTTTCGTTGATACGGCTGCAATGTCCTCATCTTTAGAAAAAAGAAATGCGTCAGAATCCAACCGAAAAAATTGTGATCTGCCTTCAGGAGAGGAGCCAGGTTCAGTCGGTGCTGTACGTGCGAGAACAGGGGACGCCAACCAGTGTCTCACCGTCTTTCATCTCCCGTGCTCCCCTCTCCCCAGGCCTGGGTCTCTGATTCCGCACTGCCGCAGAGGTACGTGATCCTCGCTAAGGCATCCCTCTTCGTCTGCACGGCATGGGTCTCCAGTCAGCGGCTCTCTCGGGTCACCCCTCTGGACTGGCTGGGTGTGTCCCCTGTGCCGTATGCGACGCCGGCGAGAGTTACCAGTGCAACAAAACAGCCCAAAGACCAGAGGGGAGGAGGAGGAGGAGGAGGAAGGAAGAAGAGACGCGCGGGCAGCCTGCCCCAGCCTGGAAGATGTGGAGTTTCTCAGCGTTGGGAAGGAAGACCCTGGCATCCTCCAGTGCCCCGTGAGCCGCCATGGTGAAGTTGGCATCCCCCGAGGTCACCACGTCGAAGACACACGACTGGAAGTAGACGTCCTCCACGGGCAGCATCTCCTTGCAGAGCGCCCGAGCCGTCTCGGCCGCCACGCGGCCGCGGCAGCACTCGCTGCGGGAGATGCGCTGGCTGCGGGGGCAGCCACCCACGCAGAGCTGCAGGTCCTGCTCCTCCGTGAAGGCGCGCGCCACCTCCTCGGCTGCCCGGATGGAGAAGGAGAGCTGGCGGCCGGCCTGACGGACGGCGATGGTGGTGCCGATGTACTCCGCACGGATCTCCACGTGCCGCCCAGGGCTGCGCTCCCGGATAGCCAAGCTGCTCCCGCCCGGCCTCTCGCCCCCGTTCACCGAGCCGTCCTCGAAGGCTGCCGGGAGGTTGTCTATCTCAGCCTGATAGACCTTCTGGTCGATGCATTCCTTCATGTTCTTGAAGATGATGGTGAGCTGCAGAGAGCAGATCAGAGGGTGACTTGCCGGCTGTGAGAGCGGCAGCCGTGTTCCCGCCCCGGGTATCAGCTATCCAGGGCAGGGCAAAGCAGGTCGCACACGTCTGCCTCACCGATGCATCCCCCTCTGCCCCAAACCATCTCTCCCACATTGCTGCGGTCCTTTGGGGCAAGCAGCAATGTTTCCTTCTTTCCTCCTTTCTTTAACACCATTTAAGCAACTGAAAACCGAGACGGAGCCGAGCCCGCATAGACTGCATGGACCACACAGTAACCCACCCCCAGGCAGCAATGGGAGCGTTTGCGGGTCTCTCGCGTCCCCTCAGGGACCTTCATCCCACTTGTTCCTGCAGACGTTCATGCCCGATCCCACATGGGTTTACCTGAAGCCGTTGCTGCCCTCCCCAGCCATTCTGGGGAGTGCCCTAAGCCGTTGCGGCATCCCGGAGGCGCATGGGTTTGCTGCCAAGCCCCACCCGCCAGCGTTACCTTGCTAGTGACCGTAGCGTTGGACCCCTTCGCCACCGGAGAGCTGGTTGCTTGCACGAACAAGTAGTCATTGTCCAAGAGAGGCCAGGAGCCCTCCACTCGGCAAGTGTGGAAGTCATCGTGGAAAGTGCGGATATGGGGGTCCCCGAACGCCGCGCAGTGCTGGTAGCTGGGGGGCTGGCCGTGCTTGTAGAGAAAACTCTTCTCATAGTTGCAGATATCGAGAGAGTCGAAGCCCTGATGGTTGGGGGCCGGGGGCCGGGGCCGGGGCGGCGATGTGGGACCCTCCTTGGAGCAGTTGTTCTGGATCATGAGGTCCTCGATGCCGTGGACGGCGGAGTGGTAGGCCAGGTCACCCCGGCACGTGCGAGCCGTCTTGCGGGTGCAGTGGGAGTAGGAGCGGAGGGCGTTGCAGTACGCCGCGTTCCTGCTGGAGCCGCGCAGGTTGAGGGTGGCAGCCACGTACTCCGAGTTGCAGCGCAGGATCTTGCACTGGGAAGAAACTGGGAGAGACGGGACGGCCCGGGGCATCCCAGTAGAGCTGTAGGGGTGGGGAAGGGCAGCCCCTTCTCCTCCCACCACCTCCCACCATCTGGCCCACTCCAGATCTCATGATGGAGACACTTTCTGGAAGCACTTATCTGCCTGTATTAACGAACGCAGCGGCCGGTTTAAATGACCTTACGTGCCTGAGGGGAACGGATCCAGGGCTGCCTGCTGCAGGAACGGGCTGGAGCCCGGCGCAGAGGGCAGCCTGGGGGAAGTCACGGGGCCGAAGGGGTGTCCCCAAGCAACTGGGATGTGAGATCGTACCTGGGGCACGAGCGCGGCCGAGAGCCAGGGCAGCAGTCGTGACTGTGGCCCTGGGACGCGGCGCAGATGGAGATTCTTTGCCCCAGGGCTTGCCAGGGGACAAACGGGAATTTCTGAGCTGGGAAACCCCTTCTTCCCATTTCAACCTTGGCCGGGCCGTGCAATCGCTCTTTCGTGCTGGGCTTGACTGCACCAAGGGCGTCCTCCCCCTCAGACGTGATGTCTCCGTGCTGCAGAAGGCAGCGCCACGTGCCACAGCTCCAGGAGAGCTAACGAACTCGCCCCAGCGGGGATCATTTAGCTCATTAAGCAGAGGGGTTATAAGGGATAGCTGCCCCTGCAGCGGGTGGATGTGAGCTGGGCTGGGCGAGGCCCTGGGGAATGAATTTAAGGTTTTGCAGGATGCAGGGCTCGGCTCTCCTAGTCTGGGATGCAGGAAGGAAAGCCAGGGGCTGAGCGATGGATGCGGCTGGTGCCTTTTGCTGGAAGACCTTGGACTTTGGCTGGTCCCTGTCTTATCTTGGGAGATAAGAGAGCTTTTAGGGGCCCTCCCAAGGAAACAGCCTGCTGCAGGATTGCAGGGGGATTGTGGAGGCTACCCTGGTAGGGGCAGGTGATGCTGGTGGGAATGCTGCCTGCCCTTCCCTCTGGCTGCGGTGGGCCGAGGGCACTCTGATACTGCCTGCGCCTTATGGCTGTGATGAGAGGGTCTTCTGCTTGCTCCACTCACCCCCAGGAGCTCTGCCATGGTGGTACCCTCCCTGCACCCGGGGGCTGCCGCTCCCGTGGGCATCCTTGCCTGGGATATGGCTCTGCCCATGCTGTTCCTTACCATGCCTGCAGAAGAGGAGGAGGAGGAGAGCTTGGAGGAAGAAGCCGGGGTTTTCCAGCTGCCCTGGGCTCTTACTGCAGGCAGGTTTCCCCATTCCAATCCATGCAGAGCCTGGGGGGTTGCTCACCCGCTGGCTTCTCTCGGCTTCATTCAGCAGGTCCCCTAGAAGCGAAGCGGAGGTGGGATCTGAGAGGTGCCAGCAGATGTGAGCTGCTGCCAGACGCGGCCCTGCCGGGCTTGGCCGCACCGCTGCCTCTCGCGGGGAGGCAAGCTTTTGAGCAGAATCCCGGAGGGTTTGGTTTTTAAACTGCTTTCAACCACTGCAGCTCTCATCTTCCACCCCGAGGCAGCTGCGCTGCGTAGCTCAGTGTGTCAAAAAGTTAAAGCTTCCAGCTGCCCTCGAGAGGATCAGTGAGCTCCAGGGGCTCGAAGAGGCTTCACAGCAGGGATGCGAGCTGCCCGTGAGCAAGGGAGGACCCGAACTGTCCTACGTGCCAGGTGTGGCGTGGGCTGCCTGCTGCTGTCCCCACCGGAACGAAGGTTTGGAGCGCAGCATCCAAGAGGAGAGGAGTTGAAAAGCTAAATTACAAGTGCGACTGCCGTGACGGCCGCGGCCAGCGCTGCTGGGTGATACCCACACCTCCTGCTCCTCCGAAAACCCGCGTCCAGGTTCCCTCAGAGCCGGGAAACGTGCTCTCGGCCACGTTCCACCTTTCACCCTTGCTGCCCCGGCTCTGGCTGCTCCCGGGGTGCTGGGGTGGCCGGAGCTGGCGGGAAGGGGAGCGCCGGAAGCTGCGCGCATCCAGACAGTGAGGTGCAGCCACGGAGAAAATTTAACTTCCCTTGTGCTTCATCAGGGCTGGGGATTTGAGTCCTTGGTGGCTTATTTTAACAGCCTGTTATTAGTCCCTTATTAGTCAAATAGCCTTTGGCAAAGGTCCTTTTGAAACAGCTGTATGTGAAATTGGTATTTTTTTTTTTCCCCTTTAGCTTGTGTGAGGTGCCAGTTGCCAGAGGGTGATGCTCACGGTGACGTGTCTGTGCCTGAGACAGTGGGCAGCCCAAGGAGTCGATATTACTGACGCTGCGATCGCTAGTAAATGTAAGCTGCAACTGGGGCGGTGGAGAAGAGACTGAATTCTCACCTTTTTCTCAAAAAAGGAGAAATCACAGTCCTACCATCTCCGTCTAGCACCTTCCAGCCCCCTTTGCCGTGGCTGCAGCCGTCAAACAACCGCCGTTGGTTGTACTGGCTGGCACGGTGACGTAGCTGGGTGCTGGCGGCCCCCCGCGTTCCTCTGCCAGCTGGATTAATAGCTAACGGGGCAGATGTCTGGAGCGAAAACATGCTTCAGACCTGCTGGCGATGCGCTGGCTGCCAGCCGCTCTTGGCAGCGAGGACAAGCTGAGCCGACCATGACAGAGGGGGGGGAAAGTGGTCTCTGCAGCCCTGGGGCATGGGGACACGAGACCCAGTACTGGGGACTAGGCTCGGATTCGGTGTGTACTGGTGAGCGAGGTACAAGCAGACCGCGTGCTCTCATCCTCCTCCGATGCCCGGCACTTGCTCTGTCATATCCCACCCTGCCTGGCTTGACCCTGTTTGACCAGGCTGAGCATCTTTCTTGGGGCTCGCAGCAGCTCGTGACCCCTCGGCGCTACTCCCCAAAGTCCCCTGGAGGTGGTGACACGGAGGGGACCCGTCCCTGCCGCAAAGCTCAGCGGATAACCAGCTGGTTAATGTGTAGCAGAGAAGCGTGGCTCTGGCCGGGGCAAGGAGAGGCCCTGCCATGGGTCCTGCGGGCAGCAGGACTCGTCGGGACGCCCCGACCCCAGTGGCGGTAGGAGAAGGGCAGTAGCAGCAGTTAGAGACGCTCCACAAGCCCGAGGTGATGCCACCTGTGAGGGGAGGTGGATGGCTTCTGGCTGTGCCAGGCAGGGCAGCGAGGGGGGCTTGGGCACCCCACTCCTCCCTCTGTTCGGGGCCACCCGCGCGTGGGACCGGGCGCAGGGGCACCCCTGGATGCCAGTGCCGATGTCCTGCTCCTCCGACCCCGTCCCTGCCCTTGCTTTGCTGCAGCCCCACTCACCTGCATCAGCCTCCTCCGGAGACGAGCTGGCTCCCAGCGCAGGGAGCTCCTTCCCTGCTGGACACGCGGGCTGGCTTGTCCTTGTCACCCAGCTCTACCCCAAGTGACAGCCAGAGAGATCCACGGGATGACAGCCGGGAAAATGCCAACCTCAGTCCTGGGCACCTCCATGGCCTCGTAGCCGGAAAAAATCCAGGGTGCTGGTGGGGAAAGCCCGGCTGGGTGTGCGGGGAGCAGACCCCACCGCAGGGCTCCGCGGTCCCCGCTCTTCCTCCCCGGCTACCTTTGCTCCGTCCTCTTCCCCCCCGCAGGGCAGAGGATGGGTGTTGAAATAGATCCGCCTAAATTTAGACAGGCTAAACCCCAGCCAAGAACAACAAGCGGAGGGGGCAGAGGGAGACGGTGTGCGGCACGGGGGGGGCAGAGGAACCCAAGGAGGAGGTGGGTGCCCCCGCACCCCCCTGGCTGGGTGACGCTACTCGGTGCCGTGGGGTCATGGCACTCGCAGGGTGCCGCAGGGGCTGCGGGACCTGGCTTCCATGGAGCCACCCGCTTTTCCTCCCTTGGGTGGTACTGCAACCCCCTGCCCGCAGCCTTGTGGAGCGAGACCCCGTGGAAAAGCACCGCGCTTCCCACAGGGAATACTTTTTCAGCCGTGTCTCTCGCAGCTTCCCCTCCTGGGGCACAGCCGAGTCCGGAACACAGACGCGGCAGGGGCCAAAGGTGGCCGGTGTCCCCAGGGGTCGATGGACGCCGGGCCATGCCGGCTGGGTTCCCGAAATCCCACCTGCGAGGGCTTGGGTGCAGAGAGCGGCTGCACAACCCCCTGTCCCTGCAGGGAGGAGGAATGGCAGGGAAACGGCCGGGTCAGGCTTTTCCAGGGTGACCTGTCCATTTAGGATCCCTGGCAGTTAGGGCAGGGGTTGAAAGCGGGTCCCGCCGTGCCCCCAGCACCCACAAACCCCTTTGGGAACCCATTCAGAAAAACCTCCTGCCTCCTAAGCCGAATTCCTGCTCTTTTCCAGGTCTTGCTCTTCACGGCAGGGAGCGAAGCCTCGCAGACCTGCAGCGCCCTCGACGCCTTCGCACCCGGAGCCTCGTGCCAACCCCAGCCCGGGAGAGCGGAGGGAGCGGCGGGGCTTAACCAACCCCCCCAGGTACCGCCATGCCCCTCCCGCGGGAATCGCTCCCCACGTCTGCAGTGCACCTCGAGACCAGTTTGGGTTGTTTAGGGATGGGGGGAAAAGGGTTTCCCCCTTCGACTTTCTCGCCTCTTCTGGCGCACGCTCTCCTGCTGCACAAACATGGGTCATGGCAGCTGCTGAGCCGTCTTCACCCGGGGAATTGGGGAGAAAAGGAGGGAGAGCGGCTGCTTATTGCAGAACGAGCTTAAATCTGCAGCCAGGCTCTCGTAAGTGTAACAGTACATCTTCCCTGGGGGTGATGGACAGAGGAGAGGAAAACAAAGAATAAATACCAGCTGGGGTTCAAATCCTAGCTGGGTTTTACATCAGCAGCCACCGGAGGAGGAAGGCTTTAGAAGCCTGGTGGGTTTTTTTGCTCCCGGGGTGCACGGAGGCTTTGCAGCTCTCTTCCCTGCCCAGTATTTATGCTCTGGGTCTCTGTTACCTGGTAACAAGGGATAACCAGGGAATGGAAAAAATCTTGTTTAAAAAATAAGACCCATATCCTAGTGCAGCCTCCCAGGGTCCGCCCTGGCCATGCCTCGGGTGCCTGGTATCCTCCCCATCTGCCGCCGTAGGCTTCCCCGCAGCGAGCCCCCGGCACGGGTCGGCTCAGACACCCACCGAGGGAATCGGTTACACGCGGGGCGGGAGCAGGGGCGGGCAGGTGGGAATTCTTCTGGAACAGCAGACGGTACCATCTGGGCTCGGCGAGAGCGGAGGCCTCTCGGCATCCCACCCACCCGCTTCGTTTGGACAGGGGAGGGGAAACTTGGAATAGAGACACCAAACCGGGATATCCAGGTTGCTGCAGCCCAGAGGCCGGGTTGTGGGGCTCTCCTCGCAGCCCCGAGACTCTGCGTTAGGGCTGCACCTCCCTGGCGACGTGCCGGATCCTGACCGTGCCGTGAAACGGAGCCATCGATTGCTTTAACGCCGTCTGTGCGCAGCAGCTCTCCGAGCTGGGGGCTGAGGAGGCTGGGAATTTCCCCCGAGCTGGCGGAGTGTCACGGTACCAAGACAAAAGCGTCTGTGATCAAACTGCTTCCGAAAGCCAACTCCCCCCCCTCCTTGCCCCTTCCCACCAGCAAAATCAGCTGGAGGTTTAGGAGGCACAAAGCACCGGATCCCGCCAGCTGGGTGACCGAATCCTGCCCCCGAGGGGGCTGCAGAGCAGCTGGCCTCCCCCGGACCCTCCTGCCCGAAAAGACGAGGCTTTCCCAAGCGCTGCAGTGCCCCGGGACGGGGGGAGAGACCCTGATCGTGGCAGCTGCCTAAGTTTTGGTGCAAAGCAGGTAACGCGCAGCTCTCCGCCTGTGAGCGTCACCCGGCGGATTGTCATCTGGAGCAATGTCATCCCTCCGAAGGTTGGGACGGCGTGGTCGCAGCTCGCCTCCGGCCCCTGTATAGCCCAATCGCTAAGGCAAAGAGTGTGGCGAGGGTTTTGCTTTAACCCTAGTGCTTTGGAGATTTAATCTGCTCAGGGGGACCAGCCCCAGCCCGGCTCTGAGCCGGCATCAGCCCTGTCTGCAAACCCACCGCTACCGGCAGCCCCGCTGCGAACCCGGGTGGGTTTGCACCCAAAATGGCCTGTGGGGATGGGGAAACCCAGCAAAACCTATCGAAGGAGCCATCAGGGCGCCAAGGAGCTCGTCTGCCTCCGTCAGAGCTGGGGACACGAGCAAACCCTCCTGCCACCCGCCGGCATCGCTCCTGAAGGCGGCCGGGTTAAGCTCCCGTCAGGGAGAGCTCCGCCGGCCTTTCCCGAGCGTCCCTGGGCGAGCGGGATCAGCCAGGCTCTGGAGGTCGGAGGCAGGGGATGAGCCAAGCCGTGAGGGTCAGCCCCGTGCTCCCGCGGCACAGCAGCCAGCATCCCCCGGGAGCTGCCGGGGAGAGCCGAGCCGAGCTGCAGGGTTGGGATCGGGGTCGGAAGAGGGGCCTGGGGAAGGCAGGCTTTGCCGGAGAGCTGGAAAAAGGGATTGTGCTTCTCTCCAGGTGCAGACACAGCAGCGGCCGGGCCGTTTGCACAGTGCCTGCTCAAACCCCAAGCATCCACCCTTCTTTCCACGCCGTGCTTGGCATAAAGCCCCCATCCCTCCCTCCCCAAACCTCTGCCGAGGATCCCAGTGCTCCACTTACCCCAGCAAATGCCACTCCGACCAGCTGCAGGCCCGGCCACCGAATGCCCCCGGACCCTCCGGACGTGAATCCTGGTCCCTGGCACGGGTTTGGCTCCGGGCAGGAGCAAGGAAGGAATCACGGCTGTTAACGCCCCGGGCTCGGTGCGGAGGGAGCAGAAAACAGCTGAACTTTACGACAGCCCGATCCGTCACCGTGAGCTGGAGGAGAGGGGGCTAAGTCGACGCTTTAAAAATAGCCAGTAGTATTTTTGATCCCGAAAGCCGGATTCCAGTGGGGAGGGGAAGGGAAAAGGGAGGGAGAGCCGAAGGCTTCCCAACTGCGCGCTTCAGATCTGTGGGCAGAGCAAACCGTGTGTGAGATGGACGGGGGGTCCTGTCCAGACCGCCCGGAGCTGCCGATCTCAGGGGTTTCTCCAGGCTCTGGGAAAAACGAGCAGGTTGGGAATGCAAAGCACTGCTGGAAATTCAAGGCAGGCTCCTCTTTCCGCAGCACCTGCCTCCTCGAGCGCGGCACCTTCCCCTGCCACGGCAGGGCTGGGAGCGAAGGGCCTGTGCCTGAGGGAGCTGCTCTCCCGGCTCTGCCAGGAGGGAGATGGAAAAACCGATGAGGATGCGAGTCTGGAGTCAAGTGAAGCTCTTCCTGCAGGTTTCTCCAGCCCAGAGCTTTCCCTCTCCCCTGCCTGGGGAGCGCAGGAGGTCCCGGAGAAGAGCAGATGCTGAGAGGACCAGAAATCCTGGTGCTACATCTGGGGAGGGAAGATCCCGAGAAGGTCGGGGAAGAATCGGGGAGCAGCATCCTTCAACCGCCCTACCTGAAGGGGCGACCCAAGTCCCACAGCCCTCTCCAGCCGCGGGACGGCACATCCACGCGGGGCTGGCATCCCTCGGCTGCTTCCGAAGGAAAACCATCCCTCCCGCTCCCCTGCCCTTGCCGGGACGCTGCTCGGAGACGCTCCCGAGATGCTGACGTGCGGATAAATCCCCAGCCCCAGGCACCTGCTCCAGGGCTGGGCAGCTGCAGGGCAGGGAAGCGCCGGGGCCGCAGCGGGGCTAAAAAAAGATGGGAGCAAATGGGGTCGGACGCAGCCACCGCTTCCTGGGGGGACCGGAGGGTCTCCCCTGCCCCGGTTGGTCTCCGGCGATGGCGGCGGTGCCCAGCTGGGATGCTGGGGAGCCCCAGCTCAAGCAGCCTCCCCGTGCCTCAGTTTCCCCACCAGTTAAAAGGCGTAGCGCGGTGGGAGAGGAGGGTCCGGGCTCTGCGTACCTTCGGTGCGAGGATGTCCCTGGGTGCGCAGCGACCCTCCGGGCACCGCTGCGAGCCCCCCCACCCCGGCACCCTCCGGGTGCAGGATGCGGCCGAGCGCCTGGAGCTGCTTTGGGGGGGCTCTGGGGACACGGGGACAGGAGGCGAACGGGGACGTGACACCACGAGGTGGCAGCAGCACTTCGCGAGTGGCAGCGGAGGGGGGGACTGCCCCCGGGTTCCACTCCGTGCCTCAGTTTCCCCGCTCCTGCTTTCACCTCGTCCGTGCCTCAGTTTCCCCGCTCCTGCTTTCACCTCGTCCGTGCCTCAGTTTCCCCGCTCCTGCTTTCACCTCGTCCGTGCCTCAGTTTCCCCGCTCCTGCTTTCACCTCGCCCGTGGGGTCGCCGAGGCCGAGCTCGCTCCATCGCGGCGCGGCTAACGGGTAAAACGAGAGCGAGGGGCTTGGAAAAACCAGGCGTCCCGCGGAGACCACCCCATCCTCCCCAAATCCCGGCCCACCTGCGCTCCCCCACCGGCAAATTTGGGTTTCCTCTACCCTCAGATTGGGAAGCGTCACTCCCACGGCCGTGAGGTGGAGAGGCTTCGGCTCGGCACGGATGGGTTAGCAAAGAGCCCGGGAATCGCTTCTGCGGGTCCGCTCCCATAAACGGGAATAACGCCCTTTCCCAGGAGCCACCCTGCCCGTCTCCAGGCCTCCAAAATGTTCCGGCGGGGGGGTTTAAACAGCCCTTTGGTGCCTTCAGCAGAGGTCTGGGGAGAAGAGAAGATGGGCTGGAGCGGGGGGACCTTCAGGGAATGGTTTTCCCTCGCTCCCGAGCAGGAGAAGGAGATGAACTCCCAGCTGAGCTCCCGCCGGTGCCGGCGCAGCCCGGGAATACCTGGAAATGGTCAGGTTCGAAAGGGGAAAAAAGCAATCTTCCATTCATGGCCTTGTTTAGGAAGGGAAATAGAGGAACATCCAACACGGGGGGATCGGGCACCGCGGTAAATCAGCCCGAGACGTTTCACGTTTGGGGTAATGGTGTGGCCGTGACGCAGGAGTCGCGGGGGCTTCCTCGCCGAGGAGGTGGGGGGTTGCCTGGGGAGGGAGGACGGAATCGGGGGGTTCCCGCCGCCCCCACTGACCTGTTGAACTGCACTTTGCAAACCAGGTTCCTGCCAAGGCGACCGAAACCCTCGGCCAGGCTCTCCGGCAGGAGCGATCCGGCACGGCTGCCTCGCCGGGAGATGCTCCTGCAGCCTTCGCCTCCTCCTCTCCCCTCCCAGGTAAGGTGGGGACCGGAGCAAAGCCCACGGCGGGGGGAAACACGGCCCCACACGCGTGTGCGGTGCGTGTGGTCCATGACCTTGCCTCGCCGTGCTGCTGCCTTCGTGGTGTTACACGTGAATACCGGTACCAAAGCATCGGTGTTTCAGGAACACCCCGCCCGAGCGATGTGTGAAACACCCGGCTCGCTGGCGGGTGTAAGCGTGGGTCTGGCGCGTGTAAGCGTGAGCACAGCGTGTTCGCGTGGGCTCTGCAGATGCGGCGGCGCCGGCCTCGCTCCTGCTAAACCCTCGGCGCGTGGGTTTAAACTCACGGCTGCAGCGCTGGTGCTGCTCTCCAGCACCCACCGTGCAGCACCCATCACCCAGCCGGTGCGGAAGGGGGGATTGTCCAAACCAAAGTCCTGGGGGTTCCCGTTCCGCCTGAGCGGACTCAAAACCCCATCTCCGCTGCAGGCGCCTCTGAAGGGAAAATCCGGGGGTCGAACCTGCTTCACCCTTGCAGGGGTTTGCCGTCTGCCCTAAAATCGGGCAGGGGTCCCGGGCGGCTTCCTTCGCCGCCAGCAGCAACGGGGCTCCGGATCCGGCCCGTAGCACCGGAAGGCGTGAATCCCCGGGGATTCGAGGGTTGGGTCTGGTGGGTTTTCTCCCCTTTCCACAATGCCATGCAGGGCCTGGAAAGGCTGTCCCTGTCCCCCGACGCAGGGCAGCGATCCAGCGCGGCTCTGCAAATCGCTCAGTGCTTCTGCAGGCAGCGTTAGGACTCGGACGAAGGAGCTCCCGGGTGAGGCACCGCTGCGGGGCCGTTTGAAGTGAGGCAAACCGAGGGAGGGATGGCGAATTAACTTCTGCCGTTAACTAAGAGTTTGTCAGCGCAATAGTCTTGGTTTTCCTCTCCTTGTTTTGCGCAGTCAGGAGTTACTTCTTTTTAAACAGCGGTTGGGGGGGAACGTTCCTTTTTCTGTTTCTGAATATTTCCACGAGAAAGTCGTTAGTCTCCAGCTGATATGTAGCCTGGGGAGGGAAAGGAGCGTGTCCAGCCGTGTGGGAATGAAAAGCTCCGAACGCCGTTGCGTTAGCCGGCAGGCGAACCCGTGCGGCTCCGGTGTGAGCGGCAGAGCACGGCTGCTTTGCTTTCACGGGAGAAATCCTAACCGGATCCTGCCAGGAGCTATCCCACCTCCAGCAGCAAATTCGGTGCCGGTGGCAAATCGCCATCCCAGCCGGCAGCGGGAAGCGGCTGTGGCACCTTTGTGCTCACCACGAATTCCCAGCTTCCCCGTGAACTTCTGATCCGTCCCCTTGGTGGAAATCCTCAGCCACGGTCTTCTGGTGTCTCTTATTTTTCCAATTAATCAGTCAAGAGGAGGGAACCGGTGGCAATTCATCGTTTCGGTGAACGCACCCGTGCTGGTTTCCCAGGCGCAGGGCTGGGGGGAGCGTCCCCGCGCGAGGACACGTTTCCTTTGTACTTCCCTAAGGCGGAACAGCGAGGGGTTAACGTGGAAGAGAGGGAATAGCCGTATCCGTCAGGATCCACCCTGATGGACCTTGGGCCGGTTGGTTATTTTTAATTTAATGGGCGCGTCAATCAGCGCCCGCTCGCCGGCCTGCCGGCACACCGCCTCTCACTTCGGCCACGGCTGGAGTGTCGGCTGGCAGCAACGAATCCACCTCAGCCCAGAAATTCCTGATAATGAGAAGGATATGAGCAGTGGCAGGGAAAAGTGCGAGCGGGGAAGAGGTGGGGAGAGCACGGCAGCCCCTGGGTTTGCACCCCTTGGTCGTCTCTCCCGTGCCTCGTGTTTTGGGGGGCTTTTCCTAACCAGCCGACAAAAAAAAAAAGAAATAGTGGTTGAAGGCAGCTCTGGGGCGGCTGGAGGAGGCTACGTCCGTCCCCCCGCCAAGGAAAACAAGTGAAAGAGAGGGGAAAACCAAAAAAGCCGCGTGGCTCTTTGTGCAGGGAATTAAAATGGGTCCCAGAGGCTGCGAGAGCTGGGATGGAAACGGGCGCCCATGGGAGCGGGAGGACGCCCGAAAAAGAGAAGCCGCGGATACAAAAGCAAGGGGACAGGGCAGGGGGGTGCGCTGGGTGCGGGCAGGGACGGGGCGGCAGCGGCGGCGTCCTGTGTCACCCCCGTTGCCGCTGCCGTCCCCCCGGGGACGCGAAGGCGGGGGGCTGAGGCACGGGCCCGGGGTGCAGCTCCCGGGGCGGAGGATGCCGGAGGGCGCGGGGGCAACGCTGCGAACCCCCCCTGCGCCTGGCACCGGCCCGCCCTTCCCACCCCGGTCTTTGCTGGCTTGGGGGAGGAATGAAAAATATTAAAGGGAAGCGTCCCGACGCTGGTACGATGGGAGCTGTCTGTAGGATCCTTTATTTTTTGCCTCCGAGACGCTCTGGGCGAATCCCAAAGGTGATCCCGCAGCGGTGCAGGGAAACGGGACCCTCTCGAGTCCCGGGGAGCTCCTCCTCTGCCGGGATCGCGGCCTCGGCGCGTCCCCAGGGCTCCCCGGACACGCGGCTGCACCCAAGCCGGGGGGCGAAGCCGCCGGCATCGAAGGAGCCGCCCCAGATTGACGCTGTTCAACTAAGCCTTTCGGCTGGCGTTATCCCTCTGCCTTTTAAACATGAGAATAGCGCGGTAAAAAAGCAAAGGGCGAGGACAACCCTGCGCCGCGAGCACGGTGCTTCGCCGCTGTGCCCGGCGTTCGCCGCGGCAGGTTGGGAAACCAGTTGGGAAAGCATCCTCCCGTTGCGTCGCCCCGTATCTTCCCTCTCCCGCATCCGTCGCTATCGCCAGCCTTGAGGTTAGACCCGGTTGGCTTTTCATTTCTGTGGAGGGGAGCGTAAATTAATGAGATAAATGAAAGGTTGTAGAGCTATCGCCTCCTTAGCCGTGCGTTTCAACCAGCCCTGTGTGCAACAGCTGCTCTCAGCCACGGATGGCGTAAAAGAAACACCCCCAAATAGGTCGCGGTGGGTTTGAATTCATCGTCTTGGGGTTTTGTCTTTGCGAGAGATTTTTTAACGCAATCAGGTCTTCCAGAAAATGGACGATAACGAAGCCCGGTAAATATATTGTCCGATGAGCACAAAACAAATGCTGTCAGGAAAATGGAATGAAGGCTTGAGAAATGGGATTTCGGAAGGAAATATTGAGCTGGCATCAAAACCGGCGTTGTTTTCGCAGAGCAAGGGAGGCGAGTCTTGCTTAGGAGTGCTCGGGGGCAGAGGAGAAGTTCCCCAAACCCTTGAGAAGTTCGGGTTCGGCTGACTTTGCTGGCTGGAGTTTTTCCACTGCAAATATTTGGGAAGTCCCCTTCTGAACTGATGCAAATCACTGAGTCCCAAATCGCCGTGAAGAGACGCAAAGGGGTTTTATTTTGGGATGGACGTGAATATATCTCCATTCCCACCCCGAAATGTATTGCGAAATACGTTCAACATCCTCCGACGCTGCCGTGTGCGTTTTTAATTCCTCCATTCTTGGTCTCCCGGCTGTTTTTCCCAGGAGAGGACCCGTCTTCCCCGGGGATCCTGCTCCCCCTCGGCAGGTCCTTGCTCTCTCCGGGGACGCCCGTTTCTCTCCGACAGCATCCCTCGCTGACCATTCCCAGGAGCTATTTTACACCCCACAAAGACCCTCCCTCGGCTTCAAATCATTATTTTTATTTTTGCTGCAAAAAGCCCTTTTTGTGTCGCCTTCTCGGGGACCCGAATTAAATCCCGTGTTTAGCAAACGGGGCGGTGGGGTTGAACGTTCAACGGCTACAGCGTCGCTCGTGGGGAGGACGCAGACGCTGTGGGTGTGGAAGATCCTTCTCCCAGGGATGTCGTAGCAGAAAATACTGACTTGAAATGTCCTTTACACCGGTCGTAGCCAGAAGCTTTCTGGGTTTTTTTTAACTAAATTTATTTGCAGCAATACTGATCCGTTGCTTGCGTAGGGAAGTTTAAGAAGCGATGATAAAAGCCTCGGCTTTTCTAACAAGTTCTAAAAGCTTTTCTAACAAATTATAAAGCCTCAGCTATTTACTGGAGGGAAAACGCAGTCATTGTTAAAGACACTTGAAAATTCGGTAAGCACGTTCCTATTAGGAAAACCACCTTGCCTGCTCGGTGAGCCTACGGGATCCACGAAATCCGCCTCCGCCGCCCCCGTTCTATCCCCCCGCTCCCCCATTCCGGCGGGTGGAGATCGTGGCGGGTGAATTTATGCCGGATTTGAGCCGGATAAGAGACCCGAGCGCCACGGAGGAGCTCGCCCGAGCCCCCTGCCCGTTCCGCGCTGGCTGACGGCCCTTTTCCGAGGGTTTTATCCTTCCGCTGGGCTGCTTTGCAGCCTGCGTGGCCGTTCCCGTCGCCGGCGCAGCCCGTTGCGGTGGGTTTTGCCCCTCACCTTGTTCCTGCGGTGGCGACGGGTGCGCGCAGCCGGGCTGGTCCTGAAGTGCCATTTCAATACCCGGCTTTCGGCTTCGTTAAAGGCACGCTAAACACCCCGGGCGCACAAGGACCTGCCGGGCGCCGGGGAATAGAGCTGGTTTGTTCTGGAGGGCGTTATCCAGCCTCAATTGCCTGTATTTTTTTTAAATCCCACTTAATAGTATTAATCTGCAAGTATCGTTTCTGCTCTTTTCCCAGGCAGCCGCGCGGGCGCGCCGGGCTGGGGGACTCGCTGCTTTTTTCCTCCGCGGAATAGGAAAGCGGCCTCGATATTTGCGGAAAACGCCGTTGGCTGTCGCAAAGGGAAAAGTTGGGAGCGGCAGGCGGAGCGGGGAGCGAGCGGGGAACGCGCGGCCGGCAGAACTTCGGCTGCCGCTCGGCACGTAAAAGCCGTAAACCCAGTTTTACCAGCGCTACCCCCTCCCGCGCCCCGCGTTTTGGGGAAAAAACTAACAAAAAAAGCCCAAGCCAACCCTCCGTTTATTTTTTTAGAAGTAAGTGTGGGAGGTAAAAGCGACGAGGGGTGATTTAATTGTTGTATTTCTTTTAAAAGGCACCCCCGCGTTTGTTTAATCGACGTTTGCTTTTGGCTTGCGCTGGAGCAACACGGAGGAAAAGTAAATCCCTTGGGATAAAAGCCGCTCTCCGCCGCGGCATTAGAAGCACAAAGGTGTCGGCAGCAGGGCATAGGTGAGGTTTGTTTAACACTCCTCTGAGCCTTTAAACCACGAATTAATGAACTTGCGACCGACGCAATACCGATGGCACTCTCTCCCTTTTCACTTGCTTACTCCTCCGTTCGTTTTCCTGCTCGGCGCTCGCTGGGGTGACGAGGGCTGGAAGGGGAAAGGTTACGGTCCCGCACGGTGGGCTTGAAATAATTGCGTACCCACACATCATTTCCCGGGGAAAACGGCGACGGCGTCGGCGGGCTCTCGCGGGGAGAGCGGGGAAGGGAGCTGCTCGGCTGGGGGCTTCTCCGGGGGATAAAAAAAAGGACTCGTTCCCCTTGCTGGGGAGGATTATCGGGGTTAGTCCCCTTTTCCCCTTCTCCCTGCTTTTGCGCTTGGAAAGAGAAGGGTGAACCGGCAGTCCTGCAGCTCGGCGGCTATGCAGGGGGATGTGCAAGCTCCAGATTAATATCTGCATTATTTTCTTTTTATCTGGTGCTGTCTGGAAATATCTGGGAAGAGCCACGGCTTAAAGCCGCTGGCATCCTCTAACGGCGCGCTCTAAGCCGCCACTCCTCTTTGTAAATTCAGAGTCTGTCCCTCTGCGCCTGAAGGAGTGGTGTATTCCTGTCCTTAGCTTATAGACGTTTTATCGGTTTCCTATAATCAGCTTCTCTGGCTTTTGCTAAAGGTTACTTTTTGCTTTTTAAACAGAAGAAAGAAATGGATTTAGCCCTCCTGGATTTAAATAAAAGGTGTCAGGACTTCTGGGGCACAAAACAGGGGACTGAGAAGGCGGCTTTGCAGCCGCAATTATCTCGATTACCTGAATTATCCGAATTATCCTTCCGTCTCCCACAGGACAAGACACCCGGCTGGAAAGGCTGAGTTGGGACCTCCAGAACAGGACGGGGAGGGGCGAGAGAACCCAGCCGGTGGCAGAAACGGGGTAAGGATTCAGCGGTGGCAAACAGGGGTGTTATGGATCGCTGGTTTAATGCCGCTCCGGGGCTCTGGTACCCGAGGGGCACTCGGGGATGGAGTTATCTCCGACTCCTGGATCCGGCCCTGCCTCGAGGCCGAGGAAAGTCTCAATCTCTCCCTGCCGAAACGCCTGCGCTGGGGACGCGGCCGGGAGCTGCCGAGGGACAGCATTCCCAAAAGGCCTCTTAAAATCCCTATTTCTCCCCCTCAGCTGAGTCTCACCACCCGCAGCCTCTCCCTTCAGCTATTACCGCTATTAATTATCCCACGTACGAAAACTTTCGAGGACCGTCCTCATCCTCGTGGAAAGATTTGCGGTTTGCTTCGCGCAGGCAGGGCCGGAGCCTTCGCTGGCCAGGCAAAATAGGAACTTTCTCGCTTTATAGTCAAATCCCCCCTTTTGAATCTAAATCAGTACCCGTCCCCGAGAGCCCAGCGAATTTGCAGCGTCTGGTTTTACGGAGGAAACGCAAAAGCAGCGGTTTCGTGGCGCAGAGAAAGCGACGTGGCTGTGCGGAAGAGGCTGCAGCGATGCTGGTCCGGACCCGTGACGGCTGTCCGTGGAAAACGGTCGCTGCCGTAACTTCTCCTAAGGCAAGTGGGAAAGGCCGGCACCAGCCACGCTCTCGCCCCGGTGGCGGCGGCGCGGGGGGGTTCTCCATCCCCGTGTCTGCTGCGGGCTGAAGCTTCTCGTCTTTTTTTGGGGGTGCCGGGGCTTGGAGCAGGTGGGATTTTTCCCCAAAGTGCTCCTGGGAAGCAAGGCAAGAGCTGGAAAACGGGCAGGGAACTTTTTGGCCGGAGAGGGGGAATGCTTAAAAAAAATCCGCCCCTGTATCCACCCTGCTCTAACAGGTCCCCCCCAAAAATGTGGGGGTTAAAGCCCTCCCTCCGAATCACGGGGAGGCTGCAGCCCCAGCCAGGATCCCGGCTCCCGGCGCTGCGTGGGATTTTCTGCAGGCTCCTTAGGGGAATTTTGCCCACGCGCCGAGCTGCTTGTACAGCAGGGGAAACTGAGGCACGGCGCGAGGCGGTGACGTCCTCAGCACCTGGCGCAAAGCCCGGCTGCCAAAGCAGACCACCTCCACGTGGGGACGCCCCAGGACGTGGGGACACTCCAGGACATGGGGACACCCCAGGACATGAGGACACCCCAGGACATGGGGACATCCAAGGTCGTGGGGACGCCCCAGGACGTGGGGACACCCCAGGACATGAGGACACTCCAGGACATGGGGACACCCCAGGTCGTGGGGACGCCCCAGGACGTGGGGACACCCCAGGACGTGGGGACACCCCAGGACATGGGGACACCCAAGGTGACGGCCTTGACGCCTTCAGAGCACCCCAGAGCACCCCCGCCGCCCCGGGGTGGTCTCCATCCGCCCCGGGGCCCCGCTCGGCCCCGCCGGCAGCGGCCCCACAGTCGCGGCGCCCCGGGGGGCGGAGGGGAGCCCCCACGCAGCCGCAACGTCTGAATTAACCAACTTTGTTTTCCACCAAGGCTTTTCCCTTAATAGCCACCCCCCTCCCTCTCGCTTTTGCCGGCGTTTGAGGAGAAGCGAGGCGTGAGGGATCCTTGGGAATAATGAGGCGTAATTAGCCCTGGCAGCTCTTATCTCCCCCCCCTTCAATTAGATTGAAATTAAAAAAAACAAGGCAAGAAAAGGGGGAAAAAAGCAATAAAAAGGGAAGAACAGGAAGGTGGGGAGGGAGGGAGGCGAGAAAAGTTGGACGCCTTGTCCGGCTCCATCCTTCTGGGCCGGGTCCCGGTCCCCGTGGAGGGGGATGCCGGCTCCGTCCCGCTTTGTGTGGCTGCTGCCGGGTGGGGAGGTTTTCTCCGTGCCTCGGTTTCCCTCGGCTCTGCCGGCGGCGAGACACACGGCAGGGGTGGCCTGCTGCGGTCGCTGACTCGGCGGGGTACCGAAACCAACCGCTGCAGCGGGGAAGAGGCATCGTTTGGGGCGTCGTGGATGAACCCAGGCCCTCCAGCCCCGGGCATCCTGCCGGCGCGGTCCAGGCACCCCGGGACGGGCAGGAGCTCTCTCTTCCCGCCCAGACACCGGTTTCCAACCCCGGCTTTGATTCCCGCGTGCCCCATCAGGTCGCCGGTACACGAGGGAGGTGGGAAGAGCCGCCACGAGCGGGACCTGTGTGCGACGGGGCTGCTTTTGGGCCGCTCCATCCCTCCCGGCTCATCCCGGCATCCTCCCCGTCCCGGACACCTCCCGGCCTCCGACGCTGCCCGTCCATCCCGCTCCGGCCCCGCTGCCATTCCCGCTCGGCCCTTGATCTTTCGTACCCGTGACCCCGATCTTCAGGCTGACGGGCTGATGGATGGGCAGCGCCCCGGGGATTTACGCCGTTAAATATTTGGCAAAGGGGCCGAAAGCCCCGGGCAGCCGTCGGAGCTGGGGGGGGGGGACACAGCCGGGAGATTTGTCAACCTTTGAGCCGGGGAGGAAAGTGCCCTGTCTGTCCGCAGTGATTTATACGCCATCGCCGTGATTAAATTGGCCTTAGCTAATGATAACTAACTAGTCAGGGGCTGACCTTTCTCTGACGATGGAAGGGGGCCGGGAGCCGCGCCGCTGCGGGGTGTCGAATGGGGGTGTTTCTTCAGCCGAGACACCACTTTTTTTTTTTTTTTTTTTAATATCGCTTTCTTTTTCCCCTTTAGAAATGGTTTCCCAGCCGGCGGAAGATGCAGGATGCCGGCACCGGGAGAGCCGAAGCAAGTGGGTCTGAGGGTTTTTATCTGGGGAGGACTTGAAATGCGTTTCCAGTGGGAAATCTCACCCGTAGCCAAGCTGAACGGGGTCCTGGGCTGCGCAGGCGCCCTCGAGCCCGAAATGTCCTGGTTTTCCAGGGGTGCCGTATTGTCCACCCATCCCTCCTTCCCCAGATCCATCCCGGCATCCCTCCCTCGCTCTTCCCTCCACCTCCTTCACCGCTCATCCCCATCTCCCCGCCGTGCTGTGGAGGGGAACGGCCCCTTGTCTCCCTGCCAAGCTGTGATGGGGGTACTTGAAATGATCAAAAATGGGGATTTCTGCCTTAAAACCCCTTTTGCCTCCTCTGCGTGCCCTAAAAATAAGCCCCACACCCATCGGCACGGCCCCTCGCCGCCTCCAGGCCGAGGTTTCACTGCTCAGCCCAGATTTTTCCCGTCGGGACTCTTCACACAGGTTTGTTTTTTGGGTCCCGTTTCAGACGCCTGCGCCGGTGTCGCCACAGCCGAAGTTTTCCCCGGCCGAGAAGGACGTCGCTGGTTCACCGCGGCGCGGAGAGACACCGGAGAGACGCGCCGGTGCCCGGGGTTAAGGGTAAAAGGGGGTAAAATCCTCTGGGGACAGGGATGGGCGTCTCGGTGCGTGCCGCCCCGGCCGCGTTCACCCTCCCTGCCCTGACATCTTGACACACGGATAAAAGCCGGGATGAAGGGACGATTTCACGGGGATTGACCTCGCGCGCTGCGCTGGGGCCGCCCCTGCCCTCGACACCGGGTGCCCCGTCTGTCAAAGGCGGATTACAGATACATTAGCCCCACCAGCAGTTTTATTAGCCGCGGCTTGCCACGTGGAGAGGGGCACGGCCATGGCAGGGGACGAGGGAGCCCGGCCACCCTCCGGGGACCCGGAGCGTCACCAGAGAGGCTTCAATGGAATTTTTGGGAGGGGACCCGGGCTGGGCTCAGCGTTTGCTGCCCGGCCCCGGTGCAGCGGCTCCCCGGGATTTGTGGTGCTGACGGGCGATGCCGGCGGTGCCCGCGGCGAGGGAGAGGGGAAGCCTTCGGCCTCGCCGCGGGCAGGGCTGCCCCTCTGCGCCAGCCCGGGTTGGGTTAGAGAGATTTGATTAAAACAAAAGAAATCCTCACTCGGGTGGCTTCTGCGGGGGCTGGAGGTGCCGGTCGTGTCCCGCCCGGGCACATCCCTCCCCGTCCCGCACAAAATCTCCCCCAGGCCCCCGGAATTTCGCCTCCTCGGATCCAACCTCACGCCGTCGACGTCAAGCCGAGGGTCAAAGCCGAGGGGGCTCGGGCGGACGCCGGGACGCCCGGCATCGGTGCAGCGAGGCAGGTCGGGGCGAGGGGCGCGATTTGAGCCTGAGGGAGGTTCAAGCGGGGGGAAGAGACACCTCCGGCGTGGGGCGGTTTAGTGACGTTCCGTTAAATCTCCCTTCGGGGCCGCGGCCGCCACGTGCTCCACGTTCTCATGGTAATTATGAGACATCTCCATAGAGGCTCTTTTCTCATCAGCGACCGAAGCCGCTCCTGGGAAACCCTTCGCCTCTGACCCGGGGGGTCACTGCCGGCACAGCGGCTCTATAGTGCGCCGTACTGTAAAGCCCCGCAGCCGTGTTCCTCCCCGAACCTGCCCAGGTCCCGGCTTTTCAGGCGGG